>NW_026068113.1:581892-631707 GCF_014885135.2 Alexandromys fortis
TTTGAGATGTGGGATTTTTTTTTTTTTTTTTTTTTTTTTTTTTTCTGCAATCCCAGCAGTCCTATAGTGAGATAGAGATGGAGACAGGTGAAGATTGGCTGGAAGCTCAAACACCAGACAGTATAGAGTATGTGGGGACAAGAGACACTTTGTCCCAACAATGTTGAAAGAAAACCTGACTCTTGAAAATTGTCCTCTGACCTCCACACATGTACTGTGATGCACATACATGCGCGCGCACGCGCGCGCGCGCGCGCACACACACACACACACACACACACTTTTATGCCCAAATTGAGTAATTCCCCCAAAGGTCAACAAAGAGACCAAGTTGTGTATGTAAGAGCAAAGAGCCTTTATTCAAGTTCAAACTTAGACTCTTCGTGTGTCCAGTGCATTGGCACGATCAGAGTCTCCAGCTTAGTTGGGGTGGGGTTTTTTTTTATCATAGTAGAGGTTGGGGGTGAGGGATTTCTAAAGTTCAGGATCCCTGACTGGCTGACGTTTGTCTAGGGGTGTCCTGGTGAAGGGGGATAGGTGTGTGCTAGACTAAGGACGGCAGGTGCTCCTATCTACAATGGTTGGAACGTTAGGTATTTCCTTTGGAATCTTAGGTACTTTTCCCCTGGCTGGTTCGTTCCTGGGTGGTGCCTGGGTGATCTCTGTTGAGCCTGTTATGGCTAGACCATACATAACACACACACACACTACAATGACAACAACAAATAAATATTCCTGGTAGAGTCACTCTTTATACGTCCTCCTCCTGTTGCCTGCCCTGTTGTTGGCTAGTTGGCCTTCACAGCTGTAACCAATTAGATCTTTTGGAATTTGAGGCAGGCTTACCCTACACTGCAGCTGTTTCAGCACAGTGTGGCATCTGTGCCTTACGTCACATATCTTGATTACCTTAGGTCATTTTGCCTAGAGCTTGGGGCTTGAGAGAGATTTGAGCCTTGATGTCTTCATCCCTTCCTTCTTTCCTTTCTTCCTTTCTTTTTTTGTGACAGTATTCCACACAGTAGCCAAGGCTCACCTAGACCTCACTGTGTAGTCTACACTGACTTCGAATTTGTGGCAATCGTTTTGCCTTACCTCCCCAAGTGCTGTGCTTATGGATGTGAACTTCTGTGTCCCGAAGAATGTTATTTCTTGTGCGTGTGTATGTGTGGGGGACCTATAAGAGGTTGAAGGATAGGGCTAGGGGTGCAGCTCAGTATGGAGTTCTTGTTTAGTATGCAGGAACCCTGGGTTTGATTCCCGCACCCCCAATATGCTACACACTGGATATTGGCATTACTTGCCTGTATACCCAGCACTTGGGAGTCCATGGCAGTAGGATCAGATGCTGAAGGTAATCCTTAGCTAGACAGGAAGTTTGTAGACATTTTGGGCTAGAAACAAAACACACCCACACAACACCAAAGCAAAAGAAATCAAAACATAAAAATAACTTACAAAAACCCCAACAAAAACAAAGAGATTGAAGGAATCAGGCTAGGTAAAGGGAAGGAGTTGAGCAAGGATAACTGAGGCAGTCAACTTTGCACAAGTGGGCCGCCTCTGTTCTGTAGGAGTGTGCCTGCAGCTTTCTGGGGAGGAGGCATCTGCCGTCTGAGAGTAGTTCTCTGGAATAGCAGACACAGTATGTCATCAGTGGTCAACAGTCCCAGTGGGCAATGCTAGGATAGGGAGGGCAGTCTGAATGGGAAGCACAGGGCCTCCTACCACTGTCTGGCTGAACATTTATTTCTTGCCCTGGCTCAGATCCTGCTTTGGGGGACTTTTAAGCTTAAGTCCCGGCATCAGAATTTCCTCTGGCTACTTTGCCCTTCTCATCTCTAATACTTGTGACCTTTGGGCTTACAAGCAAGATCTTCTGAATGTTCAATTCTTCCCACTGTTTGCATTTATTGCTCTGGTGTGCTTATTGCTCTTCATCCTTGGGCAGGTGCTTATGGCAAATTTTCTTTGTTCTTTTAGCCTTGCTAACGCTGATGGGAAAGACCAGGAGAACTTAGGCTGGGTGACCTCTGACCAGCTACTGGAGGTGACATAGGCAGATTCGCAGTGACCACAATGATCCCATCTGCTGGTACCTACAGGCATGTAAAATCCTTTCCTCGTGTGCATGGGCTCCAGCTAGGGCTTCTCTCTGGATCCTGCATATAATCTTCTAGCATGGTTCTTGGTGCCAACAGCAAGGCTCTATGATGCTGCGGACAGGAACTTCCACGAGGTACACATCTCTTTACAGATACCTTTTCTGGGTTTTGTTTTTTTTCAAAACAGGGTTTCTCTATGTAGCCCTGGAGCTCTCTCTGTAGACCAGGCTGGCCTCAAACTCAGGGATCCACCTGTCTCTGCCTCTCAAGTGCTGAGATTAAAAGAATGTGTTACCATGCCCAGCTAGCCAGGTGCTTTTGACAAATAGGACATGACAGAAGAACTGAATGTTTCCTTCACATTCCAACTGCAAAATACTCACTATATTCTGTCGACAACTCTCTCTTGTTCGGTTGCCTGCCTTGATGACATAGTTGTTTTCTGAATATCTGACCTGCCTCACGGAAAGGTTCATATGTTAAGCAGAAGAAGTAGGACCATGACCATTGGCCTCAGGAGAGGTAAGGTAGCAGTGAATTCAGCAATGAATGTGGACACAGATGTTTCACAGTTTAAGGGGACTGCAGCTCTGGGGCAGGCATGTACAGGGAGATGCAGCCTCATGCTAGGCCACAGCGGTGGTGTTGTAGGTTGCTGAGGTTATTGGGTGGTCATCTGTTAGACAGCAACCGATCACTAACACAGACTGTTGTAGAAGTTGAAAAGTGAGGCAGTGATGTGGGAGTGATTTCTTATTAATAAAGAAACTGCCTCGGCCCTCATAGGACAGAAAATTAGGTAGGCGGAGTAGACAGAAGAGAATTCTGGGAAAAAGAAGCTGAGTAGGAGTCGCCATGATGCTCCCACTCCAGACAGACGCAGGTTAAGATCCTCCCTGGTAAGCCAGCTCGTGGGCTACACAGAATATTAGAAATGGGTTAGAACAATATGTAAGAGCTAGCCAATAAGAAACTGGACCTAGCCGGGCCAGACAGTGTTTGAAAGAATACAGTTTCCGTGTAATTATTTCTGGGCATAAGCTAGCCATGCGGGCGGCCGGGTGCCGGGGACGCAGCCCTGCCGCTCCTATTTCAACAGATGGCGCCCAGACGTGATGGGCTAAATCCACTTAAAAACCTGAGAGGGCTTAAAAAGGAGAGAGAGAGAATTTAAGACAGCTTTTTGCTGTTTCTGGGTTGCGTGCCGCAAAGAAATTGTCCTGACTCGGCAGCAGGAAAAAACTGGCTGTTTTAAAATGCCGGCTTTCTGGGCTGTGCCGCCATTGTGATCTCTGTCTGGCTCCGGCGGGAGACAGAGCTTATGAATGGAGCATTTGGATTAAAGTGCTACGATTTGTTTGATGGCAACTAGACTGCTGTGTGCCTAAAAGGGGGACATTGTGTGCCGCAGCTCAGAGGCACAAGCAGCTCCGCCATGCTAATGGTGCAATGTGCAAGGATCAGAGGCACGAGCGGCTCCGCCATGTTGGACTGGGCGGGGCCAGCATACAGTACCTGTTTTTGACCTAGGAATGTCACAGCTTAGATTCTTAAGCGCTTAGTGATTTAAAGGCGCAAAACAAAGTGCTCCTGGATAGTAAAAAAGTTACAGATTCACAATAAAACAGATTCAGACACTGTTGGATAAATGTACGTAGGCTTGGGAAAGAGAAGAAAAAGAATATAAAGAATAAAGTTAATGTCTTAAAAAGAAAAAGGGTAAAGTCTTTAAAGAGACAGAGTACAGAAGTACAGATAGTTATAGATTAAGAGAAATAAAGAAAAATAAGCCACGTAAAAATGGAAAATTCACAGAGAGTCTGGATTATGTACATTGTGTTTTCTTTAAAATTTTTGACTGTGAAGGAGCTAAGTACAGAGAGACATTTCATTATATGGGCTGCCAAGCTAAACCAAAATGGATTTCATGAGGGTATTATGATTTCAGAATTTGGGTCTAAGGATATGATGCTTTGGAGAGGGTCTTCTTTTGTTTTTGCAGAGGATGAGACCCTGTGGATTGCATCTATTCCGATTTGGTATGATAGACCACGCCCTCCTGAAAGGTTGCTGTGAATACCCTCAAAAAATTGCTTCGCTCAATTGCCAACTGAGATGAAACTAGCATACAGGTTATATCATGAACAACCTAATTAACGACGCCCCTATTCAGCAGGAAGCAGTTTGTAGAGAAAAAACTACGCCCATGTTCCCAAATATTGTTTATAAATGTTCTTTTACATTTAAAGGGGGATATGATATAGATATGAATAATTTGCATTGGTATGGATTTTATGGTCAATTTTGTTATATGTATATGTATTTTTGATCTTGATTAAGGTATTGTGATTGTGTAGTTCATTTAAAAATGTAATGTATAATTAGGAAATATAGGTTGTTAATGGATAATCATCGCTAATACTTAAGCTTGTAGTCATGTTAGTTAGATTTTCTAGATATATAGAGAGATATTTTAGTTAGATAGGCATTCTTCATATCTTTCAAAGGCTGCAGAATATGGCATTTAAGATATTTTAATAACTTAGGGTTTTTCATGACAATGAGACACATTTGCTCCTGGCAGCACCAATCTATTTCAAGAGGAAGATGGGCATCGAAGAGAATCCTTATGGAGTTTGATAGCCATTTGGGCAAGAAACTGCTCTTGCCTGGACTGTTGCATAAACTGGACACAGAGAACCCGCAGAGAGAGGACTGCTGAACTTGCCTAAAGGTGAGATGACCTTTTGGGGTTCCTGCTTCATGAAAGAGTCTGTGAGACATTCTGCAGGACACAGCAAAAAGTGACTGAACTGTCTTTGGAATTTCTTGCTTGATGAGAATGTCTGCTGGATACTATGGGCCTGTAGGCCGAAGATGGATGCCCCAACGGTACAGAGGAACTTTGGGTGACTGTCCAGGCAGCGAGATGTCTCTGTCATTTCTAGAGTTTTCTTATTTCTTGTTTGATAGGTAATATTATATCCTTCTGGAGTCTTTGATGGAGTTGAAGAATGGTTAGTTATAGTTTTCCTTAGTTATGATAAGAGATAAAATAGATATAAATATTGTAACTGTAATTCTTACTTGATAACTGTTTTGTTATATGTAATTTTACTATGTTAAAGTTAAAGCCTTTCTTTTTTGTTTAAACAGAAAAAGGGGAAATGATGTGGGAGTGATTTCTTATTAATAAAGAAACTGCCTTGGCCCATTTTATTGGATAGAAAATTAGGTAGGCGGAGTAGACAGAGGAGAATGCTGGGAAAAAGAAGCTGTGTGAGGAGTCGCCATGGTTCTCCCGCTCCAGACAGACGCAGGTTAAGATCCTCCCTGGTAAGCCAGCTCGTGGGCTACACAGAATATTAGAAATGGGTTAGAACAATATGTAAGAGCTAGCCATAAGGAACTGGAACTATCCGGGCCAGGCAGTGTTTGAAAGAATACAGTTTCCGTGTAATTATTTCTGGGCATAAGCTAGCCATGCGGGCGGCCGGGTGCCGGGGACGCAGCCCTGCCGCCGCTCCCTGTTTCAACAAGGCAGAGGCATTTCCCTGGGTCATTCCAAACTAGCTGCGAACATGATTTTTCATGAATGAGTCATAATCTTTTAACCTAGTTCCTCTGTGATCAGCAATTCGGGCTGCATTTTGTACTTCCTGTGATGAATAATGCTACTAAGATTTACATATGAGCTTTGATCTGGGCCAGTAGTCACTCATTAAGAAGTTTTGTTCTAGAAATAAAGTTATCAGAACACCTAAAAGTTTTATTTATTTATTTATTTATTTATTTATTTATTTATTTATTTATTTATTTTAGTGCTGGGATGGAACCCATGACCTCATGTGTGCTAGGCACACACTGTACCACTGAGGCTCATTCCAGCACAAGGCACTAATATTTTATAAGTCTTGGTATATTTTGACTTATTGTTCTCCAAAAGGCCCATGAATCTCATGCCAATAGAGTATGATAATGGGTATAGAAAGTTCACTCTGGAATGCAGATCTTTGCTTCTCTTCTCCATCACTGAGATGGTTAGATATTTGTGTCTGTATCCTGTAAGATAGCTCAAGGGGCACAAAGTAGGGCCTATTTAATGGTATGCTCAGTTTTTATAAATGCTAGAGGATCTGTGGGTCAGGAAAAGTACGGTCTAGGTCACACCTGGCGAAGTGCTAGACCACACTATGGTTAGATATTCTGCCATTCTTCGGTGCATGCCTGACCATTCTTCTGAGTGTCAGACCAGGAAGGAAAGACAGTGCAAAGATCCTGGGGTATGACACTGCAAGGCTAGAGAAAGGTCGGAGTGGCTGGAGCTTTGTAGGTGCCAACGTCATGGGGAGAGTTCAATTGAGGAGGGTTTGTGTTGCGGGAGGTCCTTCCGCTCCTCCAGCCAATAGCGGCTGAGATACCAGCCCATTGGGGCGTGGTCTCTCTCCCTTTAAAAAAGCGGCTACTTCCCTTCTCACCTCTCTTTGCTTCCTGCTCCCGTTCCGGTGACTAGACTTCTTCCTGATTGCGCAGAGGGCTGTTGTCTGGGACGGTGATCTGTAAGTTTTTTTCCCCTTTAAGTAAATACCACCCTATTAATCATAATTCCAAACTGGTGTGGCATTGTTTATGACTTACGCCTTCAGGTTTGGATACCAAATAGGTCTTCATTAAAGTCCACATAGTTCTGTGGCCTTTTGTGGAAATCTTTCAGAAGATTGTTTTTAATGGACTGTGAAATTTTGTGACAGAGTCCCACACAACCCAGGCTGGTCTTGAACTTGCTATGTATCCATGTGTCCTAGACTAGCCTTGAACTTACAGTTAGCCTCCCTAGAGATTACATTATAGGCATCCCTTGAATATAATTGAAATTTTTATTCTTAGCTTTATTTATTTTATGTGTATCAGTGTCTTGCCTGCATGTATTTATGTGCACATGCAAGCCTGGTGCTTGTTCAGGTCAGAAGAGGGCATCAGATCCCCTGGAGTGACTGATAGTTGCGAGCCACTGTATGAGTGCTGGGAACCAAACCTGAATCATCCACAAGAACAAGGGCTCTTAATTGCTCAGCCATCACTCCAGCCTCTCAAATACTAACCTTTGAATCCACTTTTTGTTTTGTTTTTTTTTTTTTTTTTTTTTTTTGGGACAGTGTCCTATTGTATGTCACACTAACCTTAAACTCTTATTTGTACTGTCTCCATTTGCTGGGTGCTGGATTCATGGATGTATGCCATTATACCTGACCTTAAATATGATATTTAAAACAATTTACTTAAAAAAAATTTTAGGGGTGTGTGTACGTGCATGCTTGTGCCTGCAGAGGCTGGTGGTGTCAGATCCCCTGAAGCTAGAGTTATAGGCACTTATGAGTCACCTACTGTGGGCATTGGGAACCACACTCAGGTCCTGTGCACAGCAGTATGCTCTCCAACCTTCTAAACTATCCATGTTTTACATGCATTTGCTATCGAGGGTCAGCAAAGGGAGTTAATTAGGAGGTTACAGTGAGTACTCAGGGTAGGACCTGGGTAACTTGGATTAGGGGACTAAATAGTTGCAGAAACAAAAGAGTGGGTAGATTTGGGAGTTCTAGAGGAAGTAAAACGGAGTGTTGGGCAAACTAATTTGACCAAAGTTAAGAGACTGGATACTTAAATTTGCACTAACTAAAATTAAAATGAAAAGTTTTATTTTCTCTGTGGCATGGCCACATTATGAGTGCCCAGTAGACATGTGGCCACTGTCTGGGACTGTTCAGTTGTTTTTCAAAAGTGAGGCTAGAACTCAGAACCTTACGCTTGCTAGGCAAGCTGAGCTAAACCACCTTAACTCTGATAGGTAAGTGTACCGGATATTTTTATTGTTAGAGAAAGGACACTTGGATGCTAGTCTAGAAGCCAGGCCTCTTGAAATGCTTTCCCTGTGTATAGCTGTATTGCCTGGTCAAATCATGCATCTTGAAGACTCTGATTGTGTGGGGAGAAAAGTCAATGTTGGACCTAGGGCTGCTTCTTAGTCCCTTGAACAAACAGGGTCCAGAGCTGCTTCATTACCCGGCCTCCTTCGCTCTAAGGGCGTGATTGAGCATTAGGAAACCGCTGTCACTAACTTGCTCTTGTGGATTTGGTCATGGGGATGGATTTCCACCCAGAGGCTAGGTGTGGATGCTAGCGCTGAGGGTTTTCCCCAGTTCCTGAAGGGACAGGGCGTGAAGCACACACATTTCATAGGTGGAATCGAAAGATGTCGGAAGAATAATAAAGTTGCTTTTGGTGAGTACATATTATCTGTAACGAAATGAAATGGGGATTGCAGCAAATACAACTCAATCTTCCATCTCAGAGGTTTATTAACTCTAATCCCTCTGGAATCAGCCGCAGGACCTGGCAATGTAATAAAGCAGACTAATTTTTCACACCTTCTTTCCTCAAGGGTTGGTGGTACACAAAAAAAACAATATTATAAAAAAAATCTGTTTAAATTTCCCCTGTTAATTTATCACCGACTTTTGTGCTTTTTAAAAACGGTTTTATTTTTTTCTAGACACTACTGGCTTCCACCATACCTTAGTTCAGAGCCAGGATGGCAAATCTGTGGCACTTGGCCTTGCTTCCTGATCTCTGAGGACATCATTAACAAATGGTTGAAGTCTTTGCTGGTGACCGTTGGTGTGGCCTAGAATCCTCCCCATCCCCAACAGTCCAAGAAGAGAGCATAGATCTGAAATATAATTGCTGTGTTTGGATTAGCAACAGATGTCTTAATATAAACAAAAAGATAATCATTTCCAGAACCCCAATAAAATCTGCCCAGAACTTCTGGGAAGGAAGAGAATATTCTTGTTGTTTTGAGGGTGATTAAGGGAGCAAGGTTTATCCAGGTGAACCATACAGTGGTTAAAAGATGACAATGACAAGGTGGAGAGCAACAGAAATCAACAATACAAAGATAAAGATATTTCTCAGCACTTCATAAGGCTCCCCATGGCTTATATTTACATAACTAGAGTCCTTCTCAAGGCCCAAGATTGTCTTTCAGCCCAATGCTGCAGAAAGAGCCCTGGGTCTCAGCTCTGGTTCTAACCCCATTGGCTTCCTGATGAACTATGTGGTAGATGTCCTAGTGAAGCAAGCAAATAAACAGAGGTGGGGATGAAAGAATTCAGGAGGCAGGGAGACTCCTGGAACAAGCGATAGTGTAAGAGTTGCTGATGAACTGATCATAGTACAGCATTCCCCCAAACATGGTTTTAGAGGTCTTCCATGGGAAGAAAGGTCACTTCTAGGTCAGTGGAGAGAAGGCATACCATGATAGGAGCCCTAGTGGAACTGCTCTACTCAATGCCAGGAAGTGGAGAGAGTGAGGTGAGCACTGGGATGGTACAGTTTCATCAGAACCAAGCCCCCACGGCCTAAATGATCTCACTAGACTCCACCTCTTAAGATCTAAACAACTCCTTAACAGTGCCACTCTGAGGTTTAAAACATGGGCCTTTGAGAGCATTTAAGATCCAAATAGTTGAATGTATATCACCATTAAAACCTAAATGCTGTTGATTTTGTTTCTAAATAATAGTATACAATTGCTTCAATTGATTCCGATATTTTTCATGGGGGTAATGGATGTTTTAAATTGTGAGACTCCTGAAGGTATAGGGATGATTTGGGGCTCCTCTTGAGCCTTATTAAACTCTATCAAGTGCTTCTTTAAATATATGCAAATAAAACCCCCTTATCTAGGTTTTGACCATTGACAATAGTATGTCGTGATTTTTTTCATTGCCTTGGCAGTAGATGAAACTAATGGGTTTTGAGTATTTCCTAATGATCTTTGCAAGATGGTCCCACAGATTCTGTTTCCCTTCTCAGAGATGGGCTGCATATTTGGTTGCTTAAATAAGAGTGTGTTTAGCATGTCCAAGCCCTCTGATGAACACGCTGTCATTTAGAAATCATGCTTGCATGTATAGTGTGGTCCTGTTTTTACTTTTTTTTTAAAAAAATACTTTGACTATATCTAAAACAGATTTGTAAGAAAGAAAAGCTATACTTGTTTGCTATGCATGTTCTTCTGCATGCTATAGAGACATGTAAGGAAATTTTCAGCAGCCCAAATAAGGCCTAAGAGATTTGTGATTGGCTAACACCTGGTGTCATAATGTTTACCTAGAAAAAAGCTCAGAAAAGAACCAGACTGCTGTCCTTGGAAGATAGTAGACCAATTTTACCTGTACGCTTTTCTGTCTTGTTTACTTTGCTGAGTGTGTTATATAAGCCACGAGGCTCAGAAATGTTCATAGCATAGAAGACTTGTATATTTCTAAGAAAGTTGAAGTAGAGTAGGAAAAATGAGTTTGTACTAATTGCTTTATTTTTCAGTCCTATAAGTTCTGCATTGGTATTATCAAAGTAATGTTAAATCGTACAGTGATGTTTAGGCCATAGGTAGAGACCTCCTGATATGGTAGATTTCAGGATAATAGCCAACCTGTTTGCTATTTAGTTCTCCAGCCTTTGATAGAATTTGTTAGGCCTTAACATGTTCACAGGTCATGTGACATTCTGTCATGTTCTGGATACAATGACTATAAGAAGTTACTTCAGTACTTAGTGACGTGTGCTCTTGGACCTTGTGTGTCTCAGGAAATGAGACTGGACATACCTGCCTAGGGATGCTTTGTCTCTGCTCTAGCGTGTCAGTTTTCATTTAAGAAGACCCAAAAGTTGATAGCCATGAGATTTCAAAGATCTGAATTCCACACAGCGAGTTCATCCCTGTATGTTTCCCGGGTCTGGTTGAAGATAGTTTTGAGTCTACCTCTGAGCTCTAAAAGCAGTTTGGTTTCCTCACAATGTGGTGGTTTCATGATAGCCAGACTCTGTAAGTCCTGGCTACGTATTGTACGTGGTCCAGAAAACAATGTGGGAACTGGGAACTGCCTCATCTCTCTTGACCCAGCTTCCCAAGCCATCTTTATCATCTCTGCTTAACCTTGTTGCTTTTTCTTTTCCCACCATGGTTGGCTCTGAGGTTGAGGGCACTAAACTTGATGTACTGAACAGGGATTCACACTCTAGAAGATCAACGTGAAGCCGTGTTTGGAAAACAAAATTCTACATCTATCTCACGAGTGTGGTATGAGATGATCTAGGCTGAATAAAGAGTGACAGCTTGTAATATGTGAGTTAGACTACATCCCAGGTTCCCTGCTGCTAGCCAAATTTCCCTGAGTGTCGTTACTTCCTATAATAGGGAGCTCCCCACAGGGAGTTGATAATCCTGAGTCTATTAGCACACTAGCCAGCATGTAACAATTAATCTTAAATACTAACTGAGGCAGTTGTGTTAGCTCTCATGAAACCTTTAGAGAAATTAGGGAAAGATGCCCTCTGAGTCTGGGGGAGGGCATCCCTTCCCACCATGATTCTCTTTTTGCAGTGCACACACGACAACAAAATATCCTGGTAACTATTATTGTAATTAATTTCCTCATAAAAACATCAAAGCCCTTGGCATGCCCAGGGTTTCCCTGATTGCTTTCCTCAGCATCCGTTCACAGCTGCCCTTTCTAGTGCACCTCTGTTTTTGCCCTCCCTTTTTTTCTGCTGTGCTCTCCTGCATTTCCTCAGACACCTGATGCTTTATGAGTCAGCTCACAAATTGGTTCTGGAGGGGTCATGTTACCAGGAATGTTGGTGGCTTAACATTACTAAATAGGCATCTAAGTATTTCTGAACATTAAAAAAATCCAATTACAGAATATATACACACACACACACACACACACACACACACACACATATATATATATATATAAAGAAATGATACAGAAAGGAGAAATAATGTAGCGACTTAGAACTCTCCTTACTTGTAGGGCTTTCAGCAATGCAGTAAGTAGGCCAATATGAAAGAAAGTCAAGCAGAGGGAGAGGTGGAAGTGGACAAATAAAGTATAGGATTCTCATTTAAATTAGAACTTCAGGTAAAATATTTTGAAACTTCAGGTAAAATATTTTTAAGGTAGTGTCTTAGTTAATGTCACTATTACTTTGATGAAACACCAAGACCAAAGCAACTTGGGGAGGACAGGGCTTATTTGGCTTACTCTTCAACATCATTCTTCATCACTGAAGGAACTCAGGACAGAAACTCAAGCAGAGTGGTAACCTGGAGGCAGAAGCTGATGCAGAGGTCATGGAGGGGTGCTAGATACTGACTTGCTCCCCATGGCTTGCTCAGTCTGCTTTCTTGTAGAACCCAGGAAATGTCATCCCAGGGGTGGCACCAACCACCATGGGCTGGGCCCTCCCCCATCAATTACTAATTAAGAAAAATGTCTTACAGGCTTGCCTGTAGCCCAGTCTTATGGAGGCTTTTTCTCTATTGAGGTCCCTTCTTTGAGATGACTATAATTCATGTCAAGTGGATATTAAACTATCCAGTACTGGTAAGTGTGTCTGAAATACATTCTCCTGAAACTCCTTTAGCTGAGTGTCCTGGGGCTGGTATTTTCTCAATCTGGCAATTTCTCTCTATATGATGTGTCTGTAGGAAGAATAAGGTATATGTATAGGCTGGGAGCATTGGTGTATATGTATGCATATATGTGTGTGTATGTTTGTAGTGTGGGGTGTGTACTTGTATGAAGTATGGGTTTAGGCAGGAAGATGAGATCACTTAGAAGAAGGAAAGAAGAGATACAGTAAACTCGGTGGTGTGTCCCACAATTTGACTGAGTTCATTCATAATTTTTTATTTTATTCTGGTAGTAACTTATTGCAAGTTATTGGTTTCATAGTCCCATCTCTGCCCAGACAGAGTCAGGAGTTGAGCCTTATCTATGCTGTAGTTCGTCTATAGGCCCATTTGGTAGACATTTAGTTCACATGTAGATTTGGAGGCTCTCCCATTTCTGACAGGGACAGGATGTGTTTCCAGTGTCTCTGTCATCTATAGTTTTACTGAATGCCCACTCTCCAGCATTTGACAGTGTGGTCTTGTTTCATCAGTGTTAGAGCCTTGGAATGACCTGGGCAGTTTGCTTAAAATGTAAGTCCCCCAGTTGTGAATACCTCCTAAACCAGGGGCAACTTCATGCCCTCCTCTGCTTTCCGCACTAGGACTTTTTTTTCTAGTTTGATTTTGTTTGGGTTTTGTACATACCATCACAGGTGCTGTAACAATAAACATTAAAAATAAAAATTCCCAAGAATGTAGGTTCTTATGTGCTAGTCCTTCCAGAAGGTCAAGGAACCTGGAGTGAGAAGGAATAAAATACAGGTTGAAAAGTTAAACATAATCATATTTCATTTTGAGACATTATATACTTTTGGCTGGTCTGAAACTCACTATATTGACCAGGATGGCCTTGAACTTGTAAAGGTCCTCCTGCCTCTGCCTCTCAAGTGCTGGGATTATGAGCATAGGTCACCAAGTTCGTCTCACAATCTCATCTTTTTCTTTTTAATTTAATTTTTAAAATGTTTATTTGCCTATTGTAGAGGTCAGAGGACAGCTTTTCGAGAGTCAGTTCTCTTCTTCCACCGTATGGGGTTCAGAGATCAAGCTCCTGCTCTCAGTCTTGGCTGCAAGTACTTTTATCTGCTGAGTCATCGTACCAGACCTGACCTGTAAACCACGCTGTACACCAGGAGGTGTGTGTGTGTGTGTGTGTGTGTGTGTGTGTGTGTGTGTACAGTGTCCAAGTGCATACACATTCATACCTACAACCCCGAGGCAGAATGAGGTGTTTAGAGTGAGCTGTAGTTCACTAATATTTTATATTTTTCTCTATAAATTTAAGTAGGTGCTGCTTCTGATAAATCATTTGCCTTGAGCAAATTTGGAGTCATAAAGATCAGCCTTGCCCAACAAGGTCTTTAAGGAAACATGGGGGAAGTGGAGGGAGCAAAGCTTTGATATTCTAACAGCAGCGCTCAGAGCTTCATCTCTGCTCTCCTCAGTTAGGGACGTCATGAAATTACTGCTGCGCTGACATTAGGCAGAGAAGTTTTAACTGTGGGAATGAATCCTCCTTAAAGCAAAAGTGAAAATTTACAAAGGCTTGGGATGGAAGAAAAGCAGCGCCTGACGCTTTGTGTTACAGAGTCTTTTGATTTCTCCGAAAGGCTCTCAGTCTGTAAAGTCCACTTCAAAACAGCAGAATCGTGGTTATTCTTGAGAA
Organism: Alexandromys fortis; assembly: GCF_014885135.2. NCBI lineage: Eukaryota > Metazoa > Chordata > Mammalia > Rodentia > Cricetidae > Alexandromys > Alexandromys fortis. Next base: position 596,189 of record NW_026068113.1, read on the forward strand.
AGCCAAGTGAGTGAATACAGCAAAACCTTGAGTTGATTGTACAGTTAGGGTGGCTGAATTACATGGCATGTGGGTTATATCCTAATACCAGCCACAAATAAAAATTTCAAAGCAGAAGAACAAAAGGTCATATCTAAGCTTTCTCTAAGAACTCAGGTTGTTTCCACTGTATATTAATAGGTTGATGCAGAATATTAGGACAGTTTATCTCTGAACTATGACCTGGTTGGTAGACTTGCTTAAGGAGATTTTGTAATCAATCAAAACACATAATATAACAATTTAAAAATGCAGCAAGATAGGTGGTTCTATTTGAAAACGACTGTGAGCATTGTTCATCTCTGTCTACATTTTATTTCTTCCTTGCTGCCCACTTGGACTTGGGGGAAGGGAGGGAAATGGCTGGCTAGGAATGAGAAATAATGGCGAGTTGGCCGCTGTTAATTCTTCGTATGTCTCATTTACTGGAAATCTACAATTTGAAAATAGTTGTTCTTTGAAATGCTCCCATCTGTTTGGGTTTCAATCAATTTCTTAATCACGGAAAACCCAGCAGGGGCCACCGAAAAGCAGACACAACAACGTCAGAAGCTACACGTATCCTTTGACAGGATACAGAGTCAGGAATTCAGTGCATCCTCCACAGCACCCTCCCTAATAGCAGGGCACCTCTGAGTGGCTTGGGGGCAGGGGAAGAAAATGTGTTTTTAAATGAGACAAATATAATCAGAAATGATCGTTGTTAGGTTTATAACAGCAATGACAAAAATCAAGCTTCTAGCTGCAATCGACGAAAGGCAAATTATACTGTTCACATTGATCGCTCTTCGCCCCCGTTCCCCAACAGATTTATTAGGCTATGATATTACCGTCATCCAGCAAACTGGCGGCAGCATAAATATTTGATCTTGGGGCAATGTTTCTTTCACATCTCCGTTTTGTTCTTCTTGCCTCCCACCTTCCTTGAGTTAAAGGGAGTGAGACAAACTTGAGGAATACAACGTGGGTAGAAAGAACGGACTTGCAAATTATCCAAGTGAGGGAAAGCCCTGGGGAGTAAAGAAGGCAGCAGACAGCAACTCCAAAGTTGTTCCCGGGGTGTGATGTCGGAGGCATCTTTTCCTGCCTGAGTGGGGACAATCGGGCTCCCCTAGGGTTCTGCTTGTCTTTGTTCATTAGCTGTTAAGTCTACCTGTGTGAGATCAGTGGGTACACTAGTCACCGAGTATCTAAAGGTGTGATAAAAGCGGATAGAGAGAAAAATCTTTGCCAGCATCCATACCCAGTGGGAATTCCGCTGGATTGTGTGGCTCTCAGAAGCTGTCAACTAGCCCTTAGAACAACTTGGGTTTAAAACAGACCTGGAAAACTGTGGGGTACCCACTGCCTCTACTTTGCTCCCTCACTCTGGTTCCGTTTTCTCATATTACACAGAATACATTTAGTCCAGATTTCCTAAGCCACAAGCTCTAGGATTCCTGAAGACATGGCTTTGTCCCCAAGGCCGGCTGCTGTTTTCCTTAGGTTCAATTCACTTTCATTGGTGCCCACACACCACAGGTTCAAGGCTTGTAATCGTACTTACTTCTCCCTTTTGGAGTCAGGATTCAAGGTAGAAAGATGGGAGTTTCCGTGGGTTCGTGACATGGCAGAGGGAGGAAAAGGTCACGAGTAAACAGAGGAAGGCAGGGGCTGTAGTGTTTTGTCTGTGGCATGCCGGAGAATTGTGTGTGGGCAGGGCTGAGCACTGTCTGGTGGAAGGCAATCCTTCAGCACACTGTAGCTCTTGTGATTCTCCTCAGAAAGACCCTCACTGATATCTGTCACAGTGCCTGCTGGCCTTTCTTTCCCCTGGACTGGAAGCCTTACTCCAACCCCTGCTTGCCCCTTCTGGTCTGGTCTACTTCCTGGTTTGAGGAACAAAGCTAGGCACTGTCATGACTCAGTATGAACCAGCATTGGCACGGACTAATTTGCGTCAGCTCTCTGAGCCTCAGTTCTCTCCTAGAAAGACTATGCCTTCTTTGGGAAGCTGTGGGATAGGATGAAAAAAGAGGTGAATCGCTGGCAGAGAGTGGGCAGCTCAATGCCGATGGAGACTGGTCCTCTCCCTGGACCACACCCTCGCATCCCGCCTCACATCCATTCTCTGTTCCCAGATCTCAGCTTGAATGGCAGTTTCTTAAAGAGGACTGCCTTGATCACCTCATGTGTGAAAAGATGCCTTCCCATTAAGCGTTTGATCATTTTGTTATAATTTTAAGTTTATATGATACACATGTTTGCCATCTGTCTTCCCACATCACATCCCTAATTGGATGATGCCAGGACCCTTCTCTTGCTTCCTGTATTGTACCTAGTGCCAGGCACATCATATACATGCAGTATACATTTATTGAGAGAATCATCATTTTAACCAGTGTGGCAGAAGGCTAAAGCCGTATTAAGGTGGGTTTCTCATTACCAGAGATTTCAAGTAGAGCATCCTTAATTGGGTATAGCTTTAAGCAAACTCTCAAGTACCAGATTCTACATCATATAATTACAGGTCTGAACTGAGGCTCAGGTAATGGTGGGGGGCATCCAATGTTTAGATGTTTTGCATTCTAATTCTATTTCCATACTCAAGTCTCCTATCATACCTGAACACCTTCTTTGAGATGTGGGATTTTTTTTTTTTTTTTTTTTGCTACCCATGCACCAGCTTTCCTGTTAGAAATGGCTGAGATTTGTCCAAGATGCAGTGTGTGTCAAGCACCTTGCCCAGGCTTTCATGTGTGATTTATTGCAGTTACTCTTTGAGTTCAAGCCCTGATTTCTGTTTCTAGATAATAGGATTGGGCTTTGATTGTGGTTTCTGGGGAGAAAGACAGGGGTGGGAGGGAAGAATAACATGGGAGAGAGATAGCCGGGCGGTAGTGGCTCACCTTTAATCCTAGCACTCAGGAGGCAGAGGCGGGAGGATCTCTGTGAGTTTGAGGCCAGATTGGTCTACACGTGCTAGTTCCAGGATAGGCTCCAAAGCTAATCCTGGCAAGAATGGAAATGGAAGAAATGAGGATTGGAGCCGGGTATTAGAACAGAGGGATCAAACAAGCATAAAAGACTCCACACTCCAAGACTAAGAAGTTCAGTCAAGAGTCCTGACATCCAGGGATAAGAAGCAGATGTGCCAGGGGCTCTTTTCCCAAGAAGCACCACTGACATGAGGTCCTGGTTGTGTTCTCCTGGGGTTAGCATGACATATCCCACTCAGGTTTGCCATGGTAAGAAGGTTAACCTCACGGAGGAAGGTTCGGTAGTAAAGGCATCAGCAGAATCAGATGCATCTCCCCAAGGCATCTTCACCAGGGCTGTTCTTTGAAAATGGGACATAAACCTCTGAAATGTCAAGAGATAGGGTTTTTGCCAAGGCAACAGAATGCTAAGGACTGCAAGCAAAGATTCTTATTACAAAAAGGTGCTAAATTCTGGAATCGGGTTTAATTATACCTGAGGTATTTCCGACTCGGTGTGTGGGTGGAGGCTCTGCCTCTCTTTCTATTGCTGTTATTATCACATGGGTGTACAGCTTAATTTTTCCCACCATGGGGCTTCTTAGTCAACTTCCCAGTTCCCAGCCAACTACCCCAGGAGGCAGTTTCTGACAAAGTGCTCAACCGCCAACAGAAGTCCCCACCCCCCACCATCCCTATAGCCGTCAAATTATCAGCCTGGAGTAATCATCAGGTTTAATCATTCGTGAGCCAATCGCCAGGATGCTGTGGGGTCAGCATCACATATGCCGGAGGCCGGATCTGTAGAGCATGGATGCTTGCGTTGGCTGGAGGTGCTTTTTGTGTTGACTCTGGGAGTGGAAAGACATGGGGAATGTGGGTTGCACCTCGCCCTGTCTAATGGGACCCCTCTTGATGGATCTGCTTTTCTTTCAGAGATGCTCGCATTTTCCTTTCGTGCTGTGTATGGTGTGCGTCATCTCTCAACTTCGGCCCGTCTCCATTTGTCTAGCAGGCCGCCTCTGAATAATTTACCGTAGAGCACTAAGCCGTGTTTCTGGAGGCCATCAGGCACTCCACTGATGGAGTTGTTTTGTTTATCAGTACATCCAGCAGTGCTCAGTGCTGGGGTGAGGGTGTATGTGTGTGTGATGGAAAATAAAGGCCACACTTTGTTGTTCTTGTAACCTTGAACCTCATTAAGGAAAAACCCAATGGCCTTAGTGTGAAAGCAGCATTGTGGTCCGGTACAGTCTCTGCTATCTGTCACCTCAGCAGCCTCTTGCTTATCCTGTTCCTGCTGTATTGTCCTTCATGCTATTTCCATTGGGTTTTTTGATGCTGCTTAATAAATAACTATAAGTCTAGTATTTCACAATGACACCCATTTATTAGTATCTTACTGTTTTGCAGGTTGGAAGCACGGGCAGATGAACTGTGTTCTCTTGTTAGAGTCTGCCAGGGCTGAAATTCAGGTGGCATCTGGGCTGTGTGTCATATCTGGATGTTCTGGGGGAAACCCGAGTCTTGAATTTATGCAGGCCATTTTCAGAATTCAGTTCCCTTCAGTTGGAGGAATGAGTTTCAGTGCAGGCTATCACTCCTAGAGACCTGCCAGATTCCTTAGCATCCTCTATCTTCAAGTTAACAAGGGTGTGTTGTATCTTCCTCTGACTTCTGTTGTTTTTACAGGGTCCACATCATTAGGCTAGGCCCATCTTGGGACTCTTATTAAGCTCCCCCTACTTTTTTTTAAGATAGACTCTTGCTATGTGGTACAGGTTAGCCTCAAACCATCAATCCCTTGTTTTTAGCTTCCTGATTGCTGTGTGTTCTACCATGTACAGTTCGTTTAGTAATCTTGACTACAGTTGAAATTTTTAGTTGGTCTATGTACTCATGGAATTAACAATCAGGACCTGGAGATTAGGAGACTTCTCTTAGAATTCTGCCTCCTGTACTGTTCTTCCAACATGCTCCCATTGGCCCAGCCATAGGACCCTACAGGTGATCTCCCTTCCGTTTGGAGCTCCTTCCTCTTTGGTCACATGGTTTGCAATCTGACTTTCTTCATGTCTCTGCCTGAAGGTTGCCTCAGTTTCGAGACCTTCAAAGTAATTGTTTCCTTGTTAATAAGGTCCTTATTCTGCCTTTTCCTTCACAATGTCTGGAGAGATTACAAATTGTGTAGGTGGGTCCTGAGGATTGAACCTGGGGCCTTGTGTATGTCAGGCAAGCTTTTTTTTGAGCCGCTTTTACTTTTTTATTTTGAGTTAAGTCCTCATAACCTTGTCTCTTATTCTGTATTGCAGCCAAGTTTGGTGTTGAGCACCCTCTGACTTTGCCTCAGCCTCCTGAGCAGTAAGATTATAGATACTATATAAGAGCTATATATGACTCTCTTGTGTCATCAGGCGTGGCTTGCATACTTCTGTTTATTATTTCTTTCTTCCCTGGAACCGGGGTATCCTGAGGATGGAGTCTTGCCTGCCGTTTTCACAGCTGCACCATCAGCTTCTGAGATAACTCCCGCACATCTCAGGATGCAGACTACAGCTGCAAACAAGCGAGTTTATAATAAACCTTGTTTTCTTCCTCTTCTCTTCAACTAAGAGGTTCCTGAAGTTTTACATTCTTATAAAACCATCTCTGCTTTCTCATTTCTAACTGTGTATCTTATAAGTTTTCTTTTTTAATTTTGTATACATTCATCATTAAAATGGATTTAAATCCCTTCCCCATATCTCTTTCCTCCTTCCAGCCCCTCCCAGACCTTCTCCCTCCAACTCTTTCATGCCTATCCACTCTCAAATTGATAGTCTCTCTTTGTCAGGGCCCATGAGATTTACAACAGGTGACAAACAACCTGAAGAGGGATGATCTGATGGAGGTTAATCCTGCCCAGGCAAGGCCTGCAGGACCATTGACTCTGGAAGCTGTTGGTCACTTTGCTAAAGCAGCTTTGTGTCTCCCCATTACCTGCGGTGTAATGTGTACTCTCATGGGATGTGTTGTGTAATCTCATGACTGCATCTCAATCTTAGGGGCACATACATCTGTGGATGGCCAGGAAGATGCCTTTTTGTTTAGATACCTAGTTTTAATATATAGAATATATACTGGGACATGCTTCATAACTGGATCTATTTGTACCATAAGGACCTGTGGACACTTAAAGGCCTGCTTTGTTCATTTGCTCAGGACTACCTTCACACAATTAGCTCACTTTTACCTCAGAGCAAATTCAGACTAGACTTGCTGTAGGAAGTCATATAGCTAGTGGTTTCCCGCCCACTGGGGCGTGGCCTCTTATACTGTATATGCTGATGTAGAGCATGTGTCTGGCCTCTTTTCCGGCCTCTCTGTTATGGTTGCGGATTTTGGTTTCTGATCTCCGCTCAAGCAGAGGATTCTGATTTGTGAGTCTACCCCTAAATACATAACCATCTTATTTCTCAATTCTGAGCTAGTGTAGGATTTCTTTTAAAAGTGTCAATCCACATAGGCTATAGGCTTTTTGTAAATAGATCGTAAGTTTAAAACCTTACAGCTATGCACAAGGTCAGAGTTGCAGATGTCCAGTCAAGGTTACTACACAATGCACCGTAGGAAAAGCATGCCAATTCTTTGCTTGCCAGTTTGTTAACAAAAGACCTATGTCTCAAAGCTTCTCTCACTGAGCACTGTACCTTCCACCCTCTGGTTACAGTCTTAGGTCTTAGTCCTGTGACCTTGGACCCTTGTGTTGCCATGGTAAGTGGCTCAGCTCCTTTTCGCTTGCTCTAGGAATGTGTTTTTGACCAATGAGAGGTGACTATTGTATTTTCTTTATTGCTTTAAGACTCTTGGGGAAAAGAGATTTCTTTTTAAGCTAAGAGAAGAAGCTAGGAGAATTGGGATAGAAGCAGAACAATAAAGAAAACGGATGTGAAAATATACAGAGTGAGAGTTTATTCATTTGCCCTCAGATAGTCAGAGGAAAAAAGTCCTTTATACTTGCTGTAGCATCCAATTGTGAACCTTGAAGAGTGCCTTGGGTCTGGACCCCAAAGGTGCTAGTTATCTTTTTCTTTGACCACTATTGTAACATATATATGTATTCATATGTATGCACAAATATATAAATATAATCTTCTTAGTCTGTTTCAATGTGTATATATATATACATACACACACATCCATACACACACACAAAGCCATATATATGGCTTTATGCATGACCACTTTGTATTAGATAGCCAGTCAGGAGGCTCATCTCAAGGAAAGGCTAATTCTTTCTCTCTCGCTGGTCATTAGTTGCCTTTACTTCTTCATCTATGCGTGGGACCCTGTGAAATGTTCCCCCTTCCATGTTTGCATGTCTATTGATATTGCCATTGTTCTGGTCTTGCTTATGTAGCCATTTATAGGAGAGACTGTTTCACAGCAGACATCCGGGTATTCTAGCTCTTACAATCTTTCCATCTCCTCTTCTGTGATGTTCTTTGAGCCATAGATGTAAGAGCTGTGATGTAGAGCCCAGTATCCATTGGTACTGGGCTCCCCATGATCCATTGATTTCTGCATTATGTCCAACTGTGGTTTTCTACAACAAAAAGTCCAGTACCAGGCACAAGAAACCTCCTTTCAAATGATTGGTCACAGAAGTTTGCTATAAAGAGAAGCTTCTTTGATGAGAAGCGGTAACTACACTTACCTGTGATATAAGGATAAGGTTTAGAGTGTAGTAAGGAATTAGGCAGTCAAGCAAAGTGTCTGTAGTAGACTTTTCCCGAGGTCTATGACTTCGCCAGCCTCAGGAAGTTGGTAGGGATTCTAGTACCAGACATGGGTTTCCTCCTGTTGAGTGAGCCTTAAGTCCAATTAGACAGCTGCTACCAGCAATGTATGAGTGCCACTTATTGCACCTTTAAGGATATTGTGCTACGCTGACTATTGTTAAGGTTCATAGTTGCTTAGCTGGGTAGGACTATTAATTGCTTCTCTTCCAGGCAGCTTGACAGTATTTTCTGCTACCATGAAAGCTAGACCACAGGAAGGAGTCTTTCAGGATAGATCCAGTTTGACCAATCAGCGTCCTGAGTCCTAGTATGTAGTGTCTTGGGAAACAGAGGCTTACCTTCAATCTCTGAGAGGTGGCCAAAGGCGACATCAATAGCCTACATTTGTTTTATGGTTCACTTGGACTTCTGTGACCAATCATTTGAAAGGAGATTACTTGTACCCGGTACTGGAGTTTTTGTTAGTCTGTGGTTCTTGTAGGGAACATTGTCAGCCCAAGTGGCATGTATAGAAATGCACACACACATCCATACACACACAGATACATATACATACACATATGCATATATGCACATATTTGTATATATACATATAGCACACATATATGTGATAACATATCTCATAATATGTATATGATAATATATACATATATGTATTTCATATAATTTTAGGTGAATATAAGGTAATATGATTCTTGGAGGCTTTATGAAATAACCTTGTTTGTTATTTGTTCCTCATTCCTCTTCCTTTTGTAGTGTCTTATGTCGAGGACCAGTCCGGACATAAATCATTTCTCATACCAGAGTGGAGGTGTGGGAATAAAAACATCACTCACATGACAATATCAGAAGGGAGTTTTAGTGATCCTTCATGAAGTCCTGAATTCACATCCTGAAATTACCTGCATTTATTTTCCAAATAGCTTTTATAACAAAACATAAACGGAGGGGGAAATTCATCGACATTTTCTTTCTTAGGTAGTAGGGGGGGGATGACTTAGGTCAGTCTTGCCTATCTATGCCCATTTTGTCACGTAGACTCAAAAACACCTCTTCCCTAGGCGACCTCCTAAATTACAATAAAAGGAGCAGAACGACATTAGCATATCCTGACCATTTGTTTAGGATGGTATCAGGTTGTTTCACTATCAAAAGGCTAGGCGATCATCTTCTGTTTGGCAGGTGCAAACTGTGCCTTGTAGTCACTAAGAAATCTCTGATCGCCAGACAATGTAGGAATATGGGACTGTATAATTCAGCTGCTACAGTCTTATACATTTGTCCCTTCTCCACCTTGTGATGACATGAAACTCTATCGTAGGGTGGAGATACCTCCAGGATGTTTGCTTGTAGCTTTCAGTGGGATGACTGACTTTTGGAAACTAGGACATCTTCCTCCTTGGACTGTAGAAAGCATCCCTCTGGGCCAACAACTGTCATCTCTGTGAGATCAGCTGTGCCTGCTTTTGAGAGTCCATAAAGACAGAGTCTATTGGCTGTTCACATTCTATCATACATGGAAGGGTTGAGGAAATCTGTTAGTCACTCACCTAGGTTTCCTACCATTCCTCCTAGTCACTTGTTTGCAATTCTACCCAAATTGCCTGTGGCCAGTGGAATCTTGGGAGGAGCTAGAGTATATACACTAGAGAAGGCTAACTGAATAGGGGCTTTATCTATACAGCCATGGGGGAGCTTCCCCCATACAGACCTCCTAGTTTGCCTGCGAGAGGGTCACTTGTACCCTTGCCAGTACCCCTTACTCATGCTCAGTAAGTAAGCCTAATAAAACCTATTGGTTCCTAAGAGTGAACTTTGGTGGGATGATATTTTGATTTGTTGTAAGAACTTTTAGATATTTATGTATTTTCACAACACCTTCTTTCCAATAGCTTCTGAAGATTCTTGATTACCAGTGTTCTTAGGATGATTGCTGTGGTCTCTTAAATTCATATATTGAAACCAACTTTCACTATGGTTATTCCAAAGAAGGATCTTTGGGATGTAGATCAGGTGAGATGAGATCACAGGACAGTGTCTGATCTAGTAGGATTAGTTCTAGAAGAGATATCTGAAGCCCCACTCTACCATGCATGTGGCTGGAAAGGGTAGGTAAGCTCATTGTAAAAGCAAAGCAATCCAGAGCCCAAGTTAGAGCATCCCCAAGACACTTGTTCTGCTAGCATCTAGATCTTGGACTCCAAGGACTTTGAGTAATTAATTGTCTGCTGTCCAAACACTTTGCTTCTTTGTTTTAGGAGTTTGAGCAGACTAGGAATTTCATTAGCCTAAATTTGTTATCACTTTTTATATAGATCCCAATCCTCTTGAGCTTGAGTCCCACCGTTATGACTTCTTTTAACCTTAGTTTTATGTCAACTTGACACAAGATAAAGTCTTCTGAGAGGAGGAAACCTCAATTAGGTATATATCTTCATAAGACTGGGCGATAGGCAAGCCAGTAGGGCAATTTCTTAATTAGTAATTGATGGGAGAGTGCCCAGGTTATTATGGGTGGTACCATCGCTGGCCTGGTAGTTCTGGGTTCTATAAGAAAGCCAGCTAAGAAAGTCATGAGGAGCAAGCCAGTAAGCAGCTCCTTGCATGACCTCTGCATCAGCTACTGTCTCCAGGTTCCTGCCCTGTTTGAGTTTCTGTCCTGACTTTCTTTGATAATGAATAGGGATATGGAGCATAAACTAAATAAACAATTTCCTTTCCATGTTGGTTTGGTTATGGTGTTTCATCACAACAATAGTAACCCTAACTAAGAGAAAAATTGGCACCAGAATAGTGGGATATTTTTGTGACAGACCTGACCATGATTTTGAGAGGATTGTGGAAGGACTTTGGAACTTTGGGCAAGAATGGCCATTGAGTGTTCCAAGCTTGGTGAGCTGTTCTGTGTGAACTTGAAAGCAAAAAGTGTTGAGAGAAATGCAGATGATGGAGGCCTAGGTTGTGAAGTCCCAGAGAGAAGTCTGAGAGTCATTTTAAGACCATTGAATCCATTGCATATTTCCTAGTTTGAATTAAGATTCTTTCATTCTGATTAGCTAGGACTGCAGAGTCAACCATGATTAATGAGAGGCCAGCACCATTGAAGTGAAACCTTTGCATTACTATGGCAACTGATGCTGGTTAGCTGGAGCTACGCTATTAATGGTGATTAAGAAGAGACAAGAGTCACTGAGGTGAAGTCATTTGGGAAGCGTTTCCTCAGAGTCCACACACAGAAACTGTGTTACCGAGACAGTCAAGACTGTACCTCCCCCACGGCAGCAGGTCTCAGTAGTGTAAGAGTCACCCAGGCGGTACTGATTTTGAAAACATGAAGTGATCATGGTGAGTAGTTGACCTTGGCATTGTGAGAGGCCCGCAGAGGCCATTGGTGAAGGTTGCTTTGAAGGCCTCTGGATTGAAGGGGTCATGCAGCGAGAAGTTGAGGCTTGGCACCATGAAGGAGTCCAGGAGATGTTATTGGTGAAAGCACAGCCCAGTTGCAGCAGAAGACACCAGAGTTTTGGAGATGCCAGGACCATGGGATAACCTCCAAGAACAACAGCAGTGTGGAGTGTGCCTAGGAGACAAGATGTGTGCTGCGGAGGGTGGAACCAGAGAAACGACCCATACTGTTTGGAGGAGCCTCGAAGATCAGGAGTGATTTCCAGATATTGGACATTGAGTAATTTATGGTTTTTGCTTTGATCTTTATGACTATGCTCTGGTACTTCTTTCTTAAGGCAAGAAAGTATTCAACTTATTTTTGATATTGCAGGAGTCCACAGTTAAGGGACTAATGTAGCAAGGAGCCGCTTGTTTGTCCCGGCTGCCCAGAACTGAAATAATCACACAGAAACTGTATTAATCAAATCACTGCTTGGCCCATTAGCTCTAGCTTCTTATTGGATAACTCTTACATATTAGTTTAACCCCTTTCTATTAATCTGTGTATCTCCATGAGGCTGAGGCTTACTGGGTAAAATTTCCAGCATCTGTCTCTGGTGGCTCCATTGTGGGTATCATTCCTGGGCTGGTGGTCTTGGATTTTGTAGGAAAGCTTGCTGAAGAAGCCATGGGGAGAAAGTCAGTAAGCAGCACCCCTCCATGACCTCTGCATGAGCTCCTCCCTCCAAGTTCTTGTCTGTTTGAGTTTCTTCCCTGACTCCTTTGATGAGCAGCAGTGATGTGAAGGTATAAGTCAAACAAACCCTTTCCTCCCCATGCTGTTTTGATCATGATGTTTCGTCACAGCCACAGTAATCCTAATTATGACATGAGGTTAGGACTTTATCACATGAGTTTGGGAGGGTCCAGTTCAACTAGAGAATCTTGTTTCTTATGTAAACTGGAGGCTTTGGAGGTAGAAGGGCTGGGTGAAGCATGTGGTAGTTGTATGACTATTTTCAACATCTGAAACTTTATGTGAAAAAGAGGCCCGTGAAAACCATAACTCTGGAATTTACTTTTCTCTTCCAAAAAGACATTTTGATAATGTGGCATTCTCATGTTCAGATGGCAGTGACTGGATGAATCCTGCTGGGGACTACATGTTACTGGCAGTAGAAGGTCACTATCTTCACCAGGTGTTTTTGGGTTCTTCACATTTTACTCAAAACACTGAAATAAACGTACAGAAATGTGCAAAGTAGCAAGGAAATTTTGTTCAAAACAGAGTCAGAAGGAAATACACTGTCAGGCATGTCAGGAAGCCATGTGAGTGAAGGTACACAAGGGCCCTGGTTCATTTTATGGAGTTCAAGAAAAGTGGGGTGGGAAGGAGGGGGGCAGGAAACCTAAGGGCATAATTTGGGTGGCTCTCAATTTTGATGGGCAAACTTGGATTATGATACTATAGGCCTTTGCTCTCTGTGAATGTCCCTTCCCATAATGAATCTGATTTTAATCACATATACACCCAGTTTTGCTCCCCTTAAAAGTTTGCTTGAGGATATAGTTGTGCATTTTTTGTACCTGCCTTACACACTCAGACCTAAGTTTAGGCCAGATAAGCTTTCCTAGTTTTGTTCCTGAATATAAGCAGAGCGTGACCGAATAGAACAAAAGTTCGATGGTAGGTCAGGTGAGGAGAAACATTCCATTATTCAGGAAGGGGTGTTGATGCAGGTATGGAAGGATCCTAGGTTGCTAATAGGTTGCTAGGTGCAATCAGTGTTCAGGGAGGAAGTATGGACATAGTATTTATAGATAAGTGCCTCAGGCTGCTAAGTGATTTGTTAGAAGAGAGATATGTATAGCGTCCAAGCAAAGTGGAGCTCCAGGTTGCTGAACTATTCCCTATGCCACCTACTTCAGGGCTTGTATTCTAATTTGCTATAGTCTTTACCTCTTCCTATACTTTCTCTTTAAATCAAATCTCAGCGTGGGGCATTAAACTCTGCTTCATTAATACAAGGTACATGTCTATCGCTGAGTTATAGTCTCAGACCTGTGCTGACATTTTGACATAAAAAAGTAATTGTCTGTATCCTTGTTTTATCAAAGATTGGGAAATTATGATAGATATATTCACCCTGCCTCATTGTTTTCCATCACCAGCTCGGCCTTTGTAGAGATTCTGAATTCTGCAACTTCTGCTTAGTCTATAAGTTCTTTGAAGCTAGACATATGCCTTCTCTTTTCACTGTTGGGTTCTGGGTGCCTGGAGTAAGTGTGGAGGTCAATGAATCAACATTTATTGAGTTAATGAATGTCTGCCATCTTAGGTTCCTATTGCAGTGATAAAGATCATGACCAAAAGCAACTTGGGGAGAAAAGAGTTTATTTTCTCTTAGAGTTTATAGAACATCATTGAGGAAGTCATGGCAGGAAACCAGAAGCAGTAACTGAAGCAGAGACCATGGAGGTATGCTGGGCCCTCCCACTCCAGTCAGGAAAATGCCCTACTTGTATATAGTCAATCCAGATGGAGGCATTTTCTCAACTGAGGTTTTTCTTTCCAGATAACACTAGCTTGTGCTAAATTGACAAACAAACAAACAAAAACAAAGCATAAACAAACCAACCAGGACATTTGGTATCTAAAATCTGTGCAGTTCATACAGCACTTAGTGACACTGGGTGTACCTGATGTGTTTGTTAAGTGTGGCAGTCTTACAAAGTCTTAATGTATTGCAATCGTGAATTAGTTTCTTTCAGACCATATCTGTATTTACTTTCTAGGACTGCTGTAAAAAGTTGATGGAAAGTTGGAGACTTGAACCATTATTGTCTCACAGTTTCACAGGGTGGAAATCTAAAACCAAGTTGCTGGCAAGGATATGCTGCCTCTAAAGGTTCTGTGACTGTGGTCTAGGTTGAGTCTTGCATGTCTTCCAAGAGCCATATGGTAAAGGTTTAGTTTGGCATGACTTGAGAATGGTGGAGTAGGTAAGACTTGAGAGAAGAAGGCCTCCAAACACTGAAGGTTTGTGCTTGAAGAAGACCATGGAGCTTGTCCTTTTGTTTCCTCTTTTTCACTTCTGGGCATGAGGTGAACACATTTTTATTACCGCGGTCCCTGCCACGATGTATAGTCTCATCTTTGGATGAGAAATGTCCCCCCATATTCTCAGGCAGTTGAACACTTGGTTCCCAGTTGGTGTCACTGTTTGAGCAGGTTTAGCAGGTATGGCCTTATTGGAGGACATATATTACTAAAGGTGGGCTTTAAGAGTTTAAGACTCTACCTCAATTCCAGTTTTCTCTCTCTGCTTTATGCTTGTGGTTCAAGATGCAAGCTATAGGGTTGTAGAGATGGCACAGTGGTTAAGAGTTGTTCTTTCAGAGGTCGTGAGCATTCACATGGTAACAACCATCTATAATGGGATCTGATGCCCTCTTCTGGCAGGTTATACATGCAGATAAGAGCATCACATGCATAATAAATAAAAATTTAAAAAGGGATATAAACTCTCTGCTTTCTGGTACTGACACCATGCCTGCCATGCTGACAGGCCTTTCTTCTACCATGATGGACTCTTAATTTCTGGAACCATAACTCCAAACAAACCCTTCCTTCTATAAATTGCCTTGGTCATGGTGTTTTAGAAACAGAAAAGTGATGAATGTAAACTCCAAACCAAAGAGTCAAGTGACAGGGCTGAGACTCTCTCTGTTTTTAAGTTACCTCAGGTGTTTTGAAAGCTTACCATTGCTCCTCCAATTCAAATGACAGCTTGTTAGCTTAAAGTGTTATTTGGCTTATAGCAGCATCCTTCCATTTTCATATGGACCATCCCTGACCCTTTCATTTTCCTTTCCTCTGTTCTCTTTTCTATTCCCCATAAAGATACAGGTAATTGGCTTAAGGTGCACATAGGTAATCCAAGATGACCTCATTTGGGAAGGAATCTAATAAATACAATGTGATATCAATTATACAGTGGTTTAGTGTTAGACATTATATGGGAGAGAGGTTCTGAGCAAGTGTATACAATCTTTTCTTCTGGGAGGGAAAATAAGTATATGCAGAAGCCATATGTAATGACTTTGATGGATAGCACTTACAGAGTTCACAGAATACCATAACATTCCAAAGGAGAAAGATATAAAAAGATAAGGGATAGTACTGGAGGACATATGCCTGGAAGGATAAGTTGAAATATTGGGGGCGAGAAGCCTTGCTTAGGGAGAAAATGTATGAGAAGCCCAGAGGTGGGGGCAAATCCCTACGAAGAACAGTTCCCCCCTTTTTGATGAAATATCCATTTTTGTATTCTCCAGAATGACTTTGTACACAGTAGGTGCTTACCAAGCATCCTGTTATCTAGAAGAAGCACTCAGTCAATCTTCAGTGCCATCTAGGGTCTATACCATTGATACATTTATAGTATTCTTAAAAATTCCAGTTCATGATAGACAGAAAAATGCAAGTATCAGTAAGTCAGTGACATTGATACCCACCTGAAGGTGACATTTGCTCTCCAGCCTAAAGGTTAGCACTTCAGTCTCGTCGGTACATAGCTCAGCCCCAGGATCTTGTGTTTGCACATTCTAATATCAGACACGGCGGCTGCTAGTCACGCACTGATTCATCTGGAGCTCAGTGTTTTTTCCCTTATTTCCAAATTTGATTAATGCTCCTGTCTTCATTTGCCCTGCTGGTGGCAAAGTGGAATGCCACATATTACACCCACCAGTGGGTTTGCTGAAATTGTGGAGCTCAAAAGAAATTTCCTAAGAAAGGCGCTAGTTCACGATATGAAGGTGGCACTGCCTTACAAGGGCAGAAATGAGGGAAAGCCCGTTGCTCCTTGGGCTAAAAGTTTAATTTAGCTTTTTCCTCTTTTTATTTATTCTTCTCCCATTCAATACAACCCAATCACAGTTTTCCTTCCCTTTACTCCCACCCCCTACTTCCTTCTCCCCCAGGTCCACTGTTCTTCTGTTTCCCTTCAGAAAAGAGCAGGCTTCCCAGGGACACCAACTGAACTCAGCATAACAAGATAGAACAAGACTAGGCACAAACCATCATATCAAGACTAGAAGAGGCAATCTAGAAAGAGGAAAGAGTCCCAGAAGCAGGCAAAAGAGTCGGAGACATCTCCCACTCCCACTGATAGGAGTCCCACAAAAACACCAAGCTGCACAGCCATAACATATATGCAGAGGACCTGGGTAAGTCTCATACAGGCTCTGTGTTTTTGTTGCTTCAGTCTCTGTGAACCCCTATGAGTCCCGCTTAGTTGATTCTGTGGTCCATGTTCTTCTCTTGGTTTCCTTGACCCCTCTGGCTCCTACAATCCTTGCTTTCCCTCTTCTGTGGGGTTTCCTGAGCTCCTCCTAATGTTTGGCTGTGGATCTCTGCATCTGCTCCCATCAGCTATCAGAGGAGGAAGGCTCTCTGATGATGACTGGGCTAACCACTGATCTATGAGGATAGTGGAATATCATTAGAAATCATTTCCTTGACTCCCCCCCCCCTTTTTTTTTTCTGTCCTGTTTGGTTCTATCCTATGTCTTTGGACTGTCCTGGCTCTTGTTCCAGGCAGTGTCACGCGTGGGCTCCCTCTTGTGGTCTCAAGTTGGACCAGTCATTGCTTGTCTACTCCCACAAGTTTGATATCACCATTACTCCCGGCACATCCACATCACCCCCCACCACAACTGCCCCAGTTCCAGTCATCTCTCCTCACACTCTCCCTCTAGCCCTCCCTACCCCATCTGATCCCTCCTCTTCTCTCCAACAACCCCTAGTCCACCCACAAAGTTTACTCTGTTTCCCTTTCACAGGGAGAGTCATGCATCCCCACACCAGCCCTTCTGGTTACCTAACCTCTCTGGGTCTGTAGATTGCAGCTTGATTATCCTTTACATAACAGCTAACATATACTCATAAGTGAGTGCATATCGTGTTTGTCTTTCTGTGTTTTA
Organism: Alexandromys fortis; assembly: GCF_014885135.2. NCBI lineage: Eukaryota > Metazoa > Chordata > Mammalia > Rodentia > Cricetidae > Alexandromys > Alexandromys fortis. The sequence continues at coordinate 613,341 of NW_026068113.1, forward strand.
GGATGATTTTTTTTTCTAGTTTCATCCATTTGCCTGCAAATTTCATGATAACCATTTCTTTAAAAATAGCTTAGCAATACTGCATTGATTAAATGTACCACATTTTCTTTGTGTTTGAGGGACATCCAGGTTGTTTCTAGTTTCTGGCTATTATAAATAAAGCCACAATAAACATAGTTGAGTAAGTGTCCTTGTGCTAGGATGGATTTTTCTTTGAGTATATGCCTGAGTGGTATTTAGGTCTTTAGTTAGATCGATTCCCAGTTTTCTGAGGAACTGCCATATTGATTTCCAAAGTGGCTATACAAGTTTGCGCTCTCACCAGCAATGGAGGAGTATTTCCCTTGTCCCACATTATTGCCAATAGACACTGTCTCTTGTGTTATTGATCTTAGCCATTCTGACAGGTATAAGATGGAATCTCAAAGTATTTTTGATTTGCATTTTCCTGATGGCTAAGGATATTGAACATTTTTTCTTTTTTTTTTTTTTTTAAAAAAAATGTATTTGTTTATTTATATAGCATCCTGGCTGCAGTTTCCCTTCCTTCTCTCTTTCCNCCCCCCCCCCCCCCCCGTCCCCATCCCTCAACCCACTCTGCCTCTATTTCTGTTTAGGGAAGAGCAGGTCTCCCATAAGTATTAACAAAACATGGTATATCCAGCTGTGGAAAGACTACACACCTCCCTGTGTATTAAAGTTGGACAAGGTGACCCACTCTAAGGGTTCCAAAAGCCAGTAAAAGAGACAGCCCTTGCTCCCACTGTTAGGAGTCCCATAAAAGGACCAAGTTACACAACTGTCACATGTATGCAGAGTGCCTAAATCAGTCCTATGCAGGCTCCATAGTTGTCATTTCAGTTTCTGTGGGTCCCTGTGAGCCCAGGTTAGTTGAATCTGTGAGTTTTCTTGTGTCCTTGACCCTCTGGCTCCTACAATCCTTTCATCCCCTCCTCTGCAAGATTCCCCAAACTCCGCCTAATGTTGGGCTGTGAATCTGCATCTGTTTCCATCAACTGGTGGATGAAAGCTCTCTAATGATAAACAGGCTAGACACAAATCTCATCACAGGAGATGGCCAGTTCAGCGTCCATGTCCATTATTGCTAGGTATTTTAGCTGGGGTCATCCCTGTAGATTCCTGGGACATCTTGCGCCAAGTTTTTACCTGACCCTAAAATGCACCCCCTTTCCAGTAGCCTCTTTCAGTATTCTTCTCCATCGCCCCCCCACCTGATAGTTCATGTTCCCACCCCACCCACCCCCAATTCACTCATGAAATCTTTTTTATTTCCTCTTCCCAGGGAGATCTGGGCATCTCCTTGTTACCTAGTCTCTCTGGATCTGTGAATTCTAGCATAGTTATCCTTTATTTTATAACCAATATCTACTTATGAGTGAGTACATACTATCTATGTTTTTCTTTCTTGGCCTGCGTTACTTCAGTCAGGATGTTTTTTTTCTAGTTCTGTCCATTTGTATTCATCTTTTCTGGTGTTCTTGTTTTTAACAGAGGAGTAATACTCCATTGTATAAATATGGCACATTTTCTTTATTCATTCCTAGACTGAGGGACATCTAGGTTGTTTCCAGGTTCGGACTGTTACCAATAAAGCTGCTATGAACATAGTTGAACAAGTGTCCTTGTGGATGACTGAGCATCCTGTGAGTATATGCTTAGGAGTGGTATAGTTGGATCTTGTGGTAGATTCCCAGTTTTCTGAGAAACTTTCTTTCAAAGTGGCTGTACAAGTTTGCATTCCCACCAACAATGGAGGAGTGTTTCCTTTGCTCTGCATCTTTTCCAGCACGAGCCGTTGCTTTTTTTTTTTTTTTTTGAACTTAGCCATTCAAACAGTTAATGAGGGAATTTTCTTTTCTAATCCAATCTTTTTGTTGTTCTGTAAGCCTCTTGTATGAAGCAGGCATGTCCTTATTTAGGTTGAGAAATTTTTCTTTATGATTTTGTTAAACATATTCTCTGGATTTTTGAGCTGGGTTTTTTTCTCTTTCTTCTATTCCTATTATTCGTATGTTTGGTTTTCATAGTGTTTCAGATTTTCTGGATGTTTTGTTTTAGAAATTTTTTAGATTTAACATTTTTTTTGACTTATGAATCTATTTCCTCTGTTGTGTCTTCAGTATCTGAGAGTCTCTCTTCCATCGCTTGGATTCTCTTGGTGATGCTTATATCTGTATCCTGTTTGCTTACTCATATTTTCCCTTTCCAGGATTTCCTCTGTTTGCATTTTCTTTATTGCTTCTATTTCCATTTTCATGACTTGAACAATTTCCTCCATCTGTTTGTTTTTTTTTCTTGGCTTTCTTTTAGGGATTTTATGATTTCTTCCAAGTTTTTGTTTATCTTTTCCTCATTGTCTTCAAGGGATTTTTCCATATCCTTTTTAAGGACCTCTATCATTTTTATAAAGTCATTTTAAAGTTAATTTTCTTGTGTTTCAACTGTGTTGGATTGCTAAGGTCTTGATGTTGTATGATAACTGGGCTCTATTGATGCCACATTGTACTTTCTTTTGTTTATTGTGTTCTTATACTTGCATTTAGGCATCTGGATTTTGATGATTATAGGTCAAGTATTTATTCCTGTGTTTATCTTTGTCGGGTGGTTATTTTGTTCCTTGGTTTCTCTTTCTTCTGACATAAATGACCAAGGGTTCTGTTAACTAGCATGTCTTTAGGTATAATATGGTGTCGCCTCTGGGATTTGGGTATCTAGGGGGTCCCTGTATCCTGTTTGGCCTCTGGTGAACATTTTTAAAGTGTTTATTAGCCATTTTCATTTCTACTTTTGAGAATTCTCTGTTTACATCTGTACCCCATTTTTGAATGTGGTTATTTAGTTTGTTGATGTCTAGTTTCTCAAGTTCTTTATGTATTTTGGATATTATACCTTTATTGAATATGGAGTTGGTAAAATATTCTTCCATTCTGTAGGCTGTTGTTTTGTCCTACTGATGATAGCCTTTGTCTTACAGAAGAGTTTCAGTTTCATCTGGTTCTATTTATTAATTGGTGATCTTAATGCCTGTGCTATCAGTGAACTGTTTGGGAAGTTGTCTCCTATGCCAATGTGTTCAAAACAATTTCTTAATTTCTCTTATCCCAGGTTCAATGTGTCTGAAAAATAAGGTACAACCTAGTCTTAGCAGGAACTATAGGAGTCACCGGAGAGATACATATTTTCAATACGTTCTGGCTACCCCCGTTGAAATAATTTTGACTTTTGGTATATTTATTAAGAGAAATTAATTTATACTATGGTTTGGGTGTGAAATATACCCCAAAGACTCAAATATTGAAAGCTTGGTCTCAAAAATAGAGAAGGCTTGATCATGAAGGCTTTAACCTTATGAGTGGGTCATTCCACCGATATAGTCAGAACTGAACATTCTGTAGGTGGGTCTGGCTAGAGGAAGGAGGTCTCAGGAGGCTTTATCTTGCCCTGAGCCCCCTTTCTCTTCTGTCTTTCTGCCAAGAAGGGAACTGATCTCCAACATTTGCTCCCTACCACATTATGTGCCCAGAAACATTGGCGTGAAATGATTACAGCCTGAAACTCTGAGGGAAAATAATCCCTCCTTTAAGTCATCTATCTCAGGCATTTTTTAAATTTTATTTATTTATTCATTTATTTAAGATTTCTGCCTCCTCTCCGCCACCACCTCCCATTTCCCTCCCTCTCCCCCAATCAAGTCCCCCTCCCTCGTCAGCCTGAAGAGCAATCAGGGTTCCCTGCCCTGTGGGAAGTCCAAGGACCACCCACCTCCATCCAGGTCTAGTAAGGTGAGCATCCAAACTGCCTAGGCTCCCACAAAGCCAGTACGTGCAGTAGGATCAAAAACCCATTGCCATTGTTCTTGAGGTCTCAGTAGTCCTCATTGTCTGCTATGTTCAGCGAGTCCGGTTTTATCCCATGCTTTTTCAGACCCAGGCCAGCTGGCCTTGGTGAGTTCCCGATAGAACATCCCCATTGTCTCAGTGTGTGGGTGCACCACTCGTGGTCCTATCTCAGGCATTTTTGCTATAGTGTCAAAAGGTTAATAATTTTTGTCTACATATGGACTCACTGGTATTAGCAAACTTTCAAAATGTAGACATTTTAATGAGGTTGTGGATTTGGTAACTTATTCCTTTGAACTTGATACAGGTTTAGCTCACTGGCATTTGCATAGAATCTGAAAGCCTCTTGGTTGGTTGGAACTCAGAAGGTCATGTGGAAATTCCTTTGTCTTGTGGATAGGGTATGAATCAGTAGCCTCACAGACTCAGAAAGTCATCTAATGCCACTAATGTAAATGTTGTACCCCATCTCTTTATGTGTCTACATCACCTGGCCTGGCAGTTAGTTGGTTTTTATCAAGCAATCTATTGATGAGCACTTTTCTTTCGAGGAGGAACCTGATTCTATGCAATGACATTTGAATTAGTTTTCCATTTATGCAGTTGCCATCAAAATATGTTTAAAATATTAACCCTTTTTAAGAAAATGATTAATACATGTTTATTAGCCTATCAGTATAAATGACACAGAGTAAAACATGCTCTTTCCACACCTCACCCCAGGCATCCTTCTCAGCATATTTTATGTCTATTTCTTCAAGTATTTTTGCCTTTAGCCAAGTGTATGTTGATGGAGGAAGGTCATTGGTTAATTATAATAAACCAACTGCTTGGCCTCATAGCTTAGAACATATATGGGAGGAGTAAACAGAATAGAATTCTGGGCAGAAGAGGAAGTGAGGTCAGACTCTGCTCTGCTCCCAGAGAGACCCGGTCAGCTCTGCTCTCTGGAGCAGAGACGCCATGCTCCGCTCTCCTGATAGCTCTGCTCTCTGAGGCACACACGATGAAGCTCCGACCCAACATGGACATAGGTTAGAATCTTCCTGGTAAGCACACCTTGGGGTGCTTACACACATTATTAGAAATGGGTTAGAACAATATGTAAGAGCTAGCCAATAAGAAGCTAGAGTTCATGAGCCAAGCAGTTCTTAATACAGTTTGTGTGTTGTTATTTCGGGCATGAGCTAGCCAAGCGGCCGGGGTGTTGGGGACGCAGCCCCGCCGCTTCCTATTTCAACAGTATGTTTACAGTTTCTCTCCATTCTTCTTTGTTCTCCATTCTCTTCATTCATCTTCATGTGAGTGTGGACACATGCTCACATTCATGCCTTTTCCCTTTTTATTCTTGGACAGTCTCCTACAGTGTATAATAGGCTTTAGTCATTTTCACCCTTTACTATCTTCCATCTTTCCCCATTCTCCCATTGAACCTCTTCTTCCCAACAAGTTTCCCTCCAACTTGTATGTCTCTTTTGTGTGTGTGACCCACTGCATTTAGTTAGAGTGGCTTTCATGAGCATGCTTGGGAGAGTGTTTGCTGGGGCATGGGCAGCTTACCATCGGCTATTCCACTGAAGAAAGTGACACTTCTCTCCCAGCCACCATTACCATGCCTCAAGGATGACGGAGTGTCATGACCCCTTCCCCTTTCTGTGATGAAATGTTGCTGAGGACATTCCTATGCAGGTCTTGTGTGGGCAACTACATTTGTATAAGTTCACAGCCCATCTTGTCCAGAAGAGATTGTTCTATAGCATTTCTTCCTATACATCAGGTTTTACATTTATTTAAAAATTATTTTATTTCATCTATATATGTTTTTCTTTGGGTTCACTTTATTATTTAGCTTCTCTAGGATCACAAACTATAGCCTCAATGTCCTGTGTTTATGGCTAGAATCCACTAATGAGTGAGTACATACCATATTCATGTTTTTGGGTCTGGGTTATCTCACTCAGGATAGTGTTTTCTATTTCCATCCATTTGCATGCAAAATTCAAGATGTCGGGTTTTTTTTTCCCACTGAGTAGTACTCTAATGTGTATATGTGCCACATTTCCTTTATCCATTCTTCCATTGAGGCACATCTACGTTGTTTCTAGGTTCTAACTATTACAAATGCTGCTATGAACATAGTTGAACAATGCTTTTGTAGTATGATTGGGCATCTCTTGGGTATATTCCCAAGAGTGGCATTGCTGGATCCTGAGGTAGGTTGACTCCCAATTTTCTGAGAAACTGCCACACTGATTTCCAAAGTGGTTGCACAAGTTTGCATTCCCACCAGCAATGGATGAGTGTTCTCCCTTACTCCACATCCTCTCCAGCATAAGTTATCATTGGTGTGTTTGATTTTAGCCATTCTGACAGGTGTAAGATGGTATCTCAAAGTTGTCTTGATTTGCATTTCCCTGATCGCTAAGGAAGTTGAGCATGACCTTAGGTGTCCTTTGGCCATTTGAACTTCGTCTGTTGAGAATTCTCTGTTCAGTTTAGTACCCCATTTTTTTTAATTGGGTTATTTAGAGTTTTAAAGTCTAGTTTCTTGAGTTCTTTATATATTTTGGAGATCAGACCTTTGTCTGATGTGGGGTTGATGAAGATCTTCTCCCATTCATTAGGTTGCCCTTTTGTCTTAATGACTGTGTCCTTTGCTTTACAGAAGCTTCTCAGTTTCAGGAGGTCCCATTTATTCATTGTTGCTCTTATTGTCTGTGCTACTAGGGTTATACGTAGGAAGTGGTCTTTTGTGCCCATGTATTTCAGGCTACTTCCCACTTTCTCTTCTATCAGGTTAAGTTTGGTTGGATTTATATTGAGGTCTTCAATCCACTTGGTCTTGAATTTTGTGCATGGTGACAGATATGGATCTATTTTCATTTTTCTACAGGTTGACATCCAGTTATGCCAGCATCATTTTAAAGATGCATTCTTTCTTCCATTGTATAATTTTAGCTACTTTGTCGAAAATCAGGTGTTCATAGGTTTGTGGATTAATATCTGATCTTCGATTCAATTCCATTGGCCAATGTCTCTGTTTTTATGCCAATACCAAGCTGTTTCCGTTACTTGGAGCTTGGAGGTGGGGGTGGGGTGGGAGAAGGGAAGGGGGGAGAGAGAAGGGAGAAGGGGAGGATTGGGGAAAGCTTGAGGGAGTGAGATGGTTGAGATGGAAGAAGGGCAGATATGTGAGCAGGTAAAATGATATCTTAATTAGGAGAGCCATTTTAGGATTGGCAAGAGGGGTTCCCAGGTGTCCACGGGCATGTCCCCTGATAGGTCCTTGGGCAGAAGAGGAGAGGGTGCCTGAACTGGCCTTGTCCCATAGTCACACTGATGACTATCTTGAATATCACCATAGAACCTTTGTCCGGCAACAGATGGAGATAGAGACAGAGACCCACATCGGAGCTCTGGACTGAGCTTTAAAGGTCCAGTTGAAGAGCAGAAGGAGGGAGAAGATGAGCAAGGGAGTCAGGACTGCAAGGGGTGTGTCCACCCACTGAGACAGTGTGCCTGAGCTAATGGGAGCTCACCAAAGCCAGCTGTACTGGGACTGAACGAGCCTGTGATCGAACTGGACTCTCTGAATGTGGCTGACAATGGGGACTGACTGAGAAGCCAATGATAATGGCACTGAGATTTGTCTCTACTGCATGTAATGCCTTTTTGGGATTTTAGTCTGTTTGGATGTACACCTTCCTAGTCCTGGATGGAGTGGGGAGGGCCTTGGACTTCCCACAGGGCAGGGTACCCTGCCCTCTCTTAGGACTGGGAGGGAGGAGGGTGAGTTGGGGAGATGAAGGGAAATGGGATGAGGGGAGGAAGTGGAAAATTTGAACAGTATTATTTATAAAGCAATAAAAATAAAAAAACTGTTTTATTTCATGTTCATGGATATTTTGCTTGCATATAAGCATATCTGTGTGCCATATGCGTAACATGCCCTTGGAGGACCAGAAGAGAGTTTTAGATTCACTAGAACTGGAGTTAAAGATGGCTGTGAGTTGCCATGTGCACACTAGGACTGAACTCGGGTCCTTTGTAGAGAAACTAATATTCTTTTTTTTTTTTTTTTTTTGAGAAACTAATATTCTTAACTTCTGAGCCGTCTCTCCAGTCCCAGGTCTTTCTGTCCTCTCTGATGTTCACTGAGCCCTTGGAGAACATGCTATAGATGTTGTATCCTTTTATACACACAAATGGGATTATGCACTTCATGTAGCCCTGGATATTGTTCTTTAAAAGATTTGCCATAGAGATCATTCAACATTTGCACATTTGTCCTGCTGAATCCTTTTGTTGCACATATTCCTGAATACCTATTATGAGGGCTGGTGTGAGAATATATATACATATATACACACATATATGTGTATATATGTGTGTTTATTTCATGTAGCTGGGTGCTCATTAGCAAATAGAGAGTTTCTTTTTAAAAAAAGGTATTTTTTTTGGACTTTACTTATTGCTTTCATACATGCTTAACTTTCTCCAATCCCATTTCTTACAATGTCAGCCTCATCATTTACTCAATCAATTTAGCCTCCTTAGAGAAGTTTAAACAAATTCCTCTTCAGGATTTAGGGAGCATTTTACAGACATTTACATTATAGCATTCAGCACATTTTAAATCTCCCTAGGATGTTTCAGTGAATTTGTCTTTCTACCTCTACTGGAAAATTATACCGTCTCTGTTTCAGGTTCTGCCTCTTAACTTTAGAAGCCCAGCATATTACCGAGTCTCAGTGATGTGAGGTTGGGAGGTGGGGGTGCTTCTAGACTTGCTCTTTAACAGAAATCACAGGAAGTCAGAGGTGATTGGCAGTATGGGTATGAAAAATATTACTAGACTTCACCATCATCTTTTCAGTTTATAATTTTAAGATACAAATTTTCCTTGTTTTATTTTTAATTTAAAATTAATTTTTGAAGAATTCCATACATGAATACTCTATTTATACCACTGTCACTCCCTCCCCCCTCCAGTTCTCTTGTGCCCTATTCTTTCTCATATTCATTACCTCTGGTTTTTATAAGTAGATATTAACTATATATAATAATGAGTTTTTAGGCATTTTGATACATATACATGTAGTATTTTAATCATGACCTTCATGTTTCCTTCCCACTCTAGATAATTCTCCTTTTTTTTCTAGTTAGTTTCCTTTATATGTTCCTATCTGCTTGGGTGTGTGCAAGACTTGATGAGTTTTACTAGTGTTGTTTACGTAAGTATGTGAAGGTTCATTTGCAGGAATGTGGGCACTGGACCAGTGATACACCACTGAACAGAAAATGTCTCTGTTCCCTATCAGCCTTTCCTGTGTCAACATCCTCAGGTAGAAATGTAACTGCATTAGTTGCTCCTGCTCGCATGACAGGGGTTTATGGGTCCAATCCTGTACAGATATTGTGCAGATCATTACACGTATGTGCATTCAAGACTGCAGCTGCCATGCCATGCCTGGCTATCAGCACTCCACACCACTCTCCCTCCCTCCGCCAGCACTTTCTTTCTGGCCGTTCTTCCTAACTGTCCCCCTTAGCTTTGGGGGTGATGATGAATGTCTCATCTATGGCTGGTCATTCAACAGCTATTTATTCTCAGTGCCTAGACCAGTTAGAAGTCTTTGAAGTCACTTCTGATCAATACAAAAGGAAGTTTCTCTGGCCAAAGGTGACAGGAACGCTAATCTGTGACTGTAAATAAAGTTATTCAGAGAAACAGTATATCTTGTTCTATTAGAAGATAGCAGTCTAATGTTTGGCTGTGAGTCTCTGCATCTGCTCCCATCAGCTTTCAGAGGAAGCTTCTCTGATTGGGTTAGGCACCCATCTATGAGTATAACAGAATATTATTAGGAATAATTTCATTGACCTTTGGGGGTTGGAACCCAGGGGAAGAGGGGGTGGAAGGATTGTAGAAGCCAAAGGGGTCAAGAACACTGGGGAACATGGCCCACAGAATCAGCTAAGTAGGGCTCATAGGGACTGAGGTGACAGTCACAGAGCCTGCATGGATCTGTATTAGGGTCTCTGCATATGTGTTGTGTTGTTTAGCTTAGGGATTTTAGCTCTTGGGCTCTTTTCCTCCTACTGGGTTACCTTGTCCAGCCATGATACGAGGGGTGTACCTAGTCTTATTATATCTTGTTATGCCATGTTTTGTTTATATTCCTGGGAGGCTTGCTTTTTTTAAAAGGGAAACTGAGAAACAGTGGGTCTAGGGGGTAAGTGAGGGGAACTAGGAGTGGAGGGAGCAGAGACTGAGGCCATGATGTATTGCTTGAGAGAAGAATAAATTTTAAAAAAGAAAAAGATAACATCAGAAGCTCTTGAACTAAGGGTTTACAACCATGTTCTGACATGGGTTTTTGATTGTGTTTACAATTACATATATGGATATGAGCATCATATCCAATCAGAAAGCAGATGGTTACCCCTGACAGATTTTGCTGTCTTTGCATCAGTGAGGTCATCTTACTGGGCTAATTGGTATTGCCACATGCAAGGTGCCAGATGGGTAAGACAATTCTCTCTCTGCAGAATGAACAACATCTTCTGGCAGTATGAGGGCTAGCCATCAGGGAGGAAACTTCCAGCCAGGTTCCAGTTTGATTTCTCTATGTCCTTCAACAAAGGCATCAGTTTTATCATCATTTTCAGAAGATTGCTGAAGCCTCTTTGAGATATTGTAGTTAGTTATACACATAAATGTTCCCCAGAAAAGCAAGATGAATTGGGTTAAAATGCAAATCCCTGGTCCCCTTCCTGGAGATGCCATTTGAGTAGACAGAAATAGATGTTGGCCATTTGTGATTAGCATGTTCCTCTGGAGGCTCTGATCAGCAGGGCCTGGTGTGAGAATATTTTTCTGGGCATGAAGTAGAAGTGAAATATTTTGATCCTGGAGGCTTTCGTAGTTTTGATGAGAAAACAGAGTGTAGTAGAAGGGAAGTGGGGTTTGGGCACAAGTGTATGGGTTGTGGGCAGAACATGCAATGTCCCTCACAGACTTATGTTTTGAGAACTTGGTCCCCAGCTGGTAGTGCTATTTTGGGAGGCTGTGGAAATCTTTGGACTATGTAACTATATGGAGGAAGTAGATCACTGAGGGTGGGTTCTTGAGGCTGCTTCCTGTCATGCCTTCTGTTTGTTGACCTGCCAAGGTGTCACCTGGGTGACTCTGTAGTGTCTTTCCTGTTACAATGGACTGAATTATGTGAAAATCTAAGCCTAAACAAATCGTTTCTCATTTAAATTGTTCCTGTCCTGAGTTTTGTCACAGAGATATGGAAGGTAATGGATGCATTATGCTGGGCAAGTGTTTGTGGAGAGTGGTCTAGGCAGACCAAGGATTGTAGGGGTTTTTATTGCTGTGAAAAGACACCATGATCACAGATACTCTTGTAAAGAAAACATTTAATTGTGGTGGCTCACTTTCTGTCTCAGAGGTTCAATCCATTATCATCATGACAGGGTATGGTGGTGTGCAGGCAGACATGGTTCTGAAGTAGTAGCTGAGAGTCCTACATCTTGCAGGCATCAGGAAGTCAAGAGAGTCACTGGGTCATATTCTGAGTATAGGAAGCCTCAAAGTCCGCCCCCACAGTGACTTACTTCCTCTGCCAAGGCCATACCCATTTCAACAAAGTCACACCTCCTAATTGTGCTACTCCCTATGAGATTATGGGAGCCAATTACATTCAAATGACTAAATTTCACTCCCTGGCCCCATAAGCTTATAACAGTATTATAATGCAAAATGCATTTAGTTCAATTTCAAAATCCCCCATAGTCTATCACAGTCTCAATAATGTTTTAAAGTTCAAAGTTTCTTCTGAGATTCATGAGATCTTTTAACTGTAATCACCTGTAAAATTCAAGATAAAAAAGATCACATACTTCCAGCAAATAATGGCACAGGATATGTGTTGGCATTCCAAACATAAGGAAGGGAGCATAGCAAGAAAATATTAGACCAAAGCATGACTGAAAACCAGCTGGGCAAACTCTAAACCCTGATCTCCATGTCTCCTTACAAAACACTCTTCAGATCTCCAACTCCATTCAGCTTTGTTGACTGCAACACACTTCTTTTTCTTGGGCTGGTTCCACTCCCTGTTAGCTCTCCTCAGCAGGCATCCCACAGCTCTGGCATCTCTAACATATTGGGTTCACCAAGACCATCCAGGCTTCAACTTCACAGTTTCCTGCAATGTCCTCTCTACTAAGCCTCTATTCAGGGACACTCCTGACACATGTCTGGTCCCAGTGGCTTTTCTTAGGCATGGGTACAAATTCCATAACCTGTTTCTTTAATCCTTAACTGTAAAGCCAGAAGCACATGGCTAAAGTTGTCAAATTCTGCTGTTTACTGGGACTGGAACATGGCCCTCTTTTTCAATTATGTCTTCAGCAGCTTTCTAAGTTCTGCCTTCCCTGCTTAAGCTTGACTGTCCTGAAACTGGACTTCTAGACCAGGCTAGCCTCAGACTCAGAGATCCACCAACCCCTCCCTTCTGAAGGCTAGTTTTAAAGGTCTGCATCACCACAACTGGCTCCAAGCTTTCTTTAGTTCTTTTTTACAAGTTGGAAACTTAGCTGGGTGGGCTTTTGCCTTGAGATCACTATTCTTTTTATCCCAATTCTTAATCCATTTATTTCCTTGAACACAGAATTTAGCTCTTTTTTTCCCTCAAAATTTACATTTTTTAATTTATCCTGCTCATCTTGCTCCTTTTCTTTTTTTTTTTTCTGCAGACAAGCCTTTATTCCACTTTCTCACACAGTATATATAGCCCTCGCTTCTTTTCATTATAAATCTTTGTTAGAGTTACCACTAATAACCATATGAAAGAGTCTATACTCGACTGTTTTGAGATGACCTCTGCCAATGGAATTAATCCAAAACTCTTCACTTTAACCTCAGGAAGACTCTTTGAACAAGGGCAAAAGACAGTCACTTTCTTCACCAAAATATCACAAGAACTATCTCTAGGCAACATACTTAATTTCTCCTGTTATTAGGAGGCTGCTTGTTTGTTTCCTGACTGCTCAACCCCGAAATAATCACACAGAAACCATATTATTTGTAATGCTGTTTGGCCCATTAGCTCTAGCTTCTTATTTGCTAACTCTTACATCTTAATTTAACCCATCTCCATTAATCTGTGCATCACCACGAGGTCGTGGCCTATCATCAAAGTTTCAGCATGTCTGTCTCTGGCAGTGGCTCCATAGCTTCTCTCTGACTCTGCCTTCTCTCTCCCAGAATTCAGTTTGGTTTTCCCTTCCTACCTCTATTCCCTGCACAGGCCTAAGACAATTCCTTTATTAACCAATGGTATTCACAGCATACAGAGGAAAATCTCATATCATTCTCCTCTGAAACATCTTGATCGCCACAGCTCAACCAATCACATTCAGTACCTCTGTCTTCCATTCTCCAACTAGTTGGCCCATTAAGTAGCACTTAAAGCATGCCACTGCTTTCCAAACCTACAGTACCAAACTACAAATTCCTCAAAGAAAAACATGGTCAGGCCCATAATAGCGATATTTTAGTCCCTGGTACCAGCCTCTGTTTTAGTTAGGGTTTCTATTGAAGAGAAAGGACATTATGACTATGGCAACTCTTGTTTTTCTTTATTTTATTTTACATACCAACCATAGTTTCCCTTCCTTCCTCTCTTCCCATTCCCACATTTTTCACCACATTTCTCTATCCCTCATTCACTCCTTCTCCATCTTTATTCAGATGGAGTATTGTCTTCCTTGGGAATCAACAAAGCATGGCATATCAAGTTGAGGCAGGACCAAGCTCCTTCCTGTGTATCAAGGTTGAACAAGGTGTCCCACCATAGGGAATAGGTTCCAAAGACCATGCATCAGGGACAGGTCCTGATCCCACTGATAGGGACCTCACAAAAGACTAAGCTGCACAACTGTCACCCAGTTGCAGAGGGCCTAGGTTGGTCCTATGTCAGCTCCCTAGCTGTCTGTCCAGAGTCAACCATGGCAACTCTTTTTTAAAAATTGTTTTTACTGACTATATATTTTTCTCCACTCCCCTACCTTCCTCTCCTTTATCCTTCTACTCTCTTCCATGGTCCCCATACTCCCAATTTATTCAGGAGATCTTGCCTTTTCTACTTCCCATATAGATTAGATCCATGTATGTCTCTCTTAGGGTCCTCATTGTTGTCTACGTTCTCTGGGATTGTGAATTATAGGCTTATTTATTTATTTTTGCTTTATGGCTTAAAGCCAATTATGAGTGAGCATATATGATACTGTCTTTCTGGGTCTGGATTACCACACTCAGTATGTTGTTTTCTAGATCCATCCCTTTGCCCACAAATTTCAAAATATCATTATTTTTTTTCTGCTGTGTAATGTTCCATTGTATAAATGTACATTTTCCTTATCCATTTTTCAGTAGAGGGGCATTTAGTTTGCTTCCAGGTTCTGACAAACAATGCAAATAATGCTGCTATGAACATAGTTGAGCACATGTCCTTGGACCATGGCAACTCTTACAAAGAAAACATTTAATTGGGGTGGCTAGCTTATTGTTTCAGAGGTTCATTCCATTATCATCATGACAGAGAAGCATGGGTGTGCAGGCAGACATGGTGCTGGAGTGGTAGCTGAGAGTCCTCTATCCTGCAGGCATTAGGAAGTCAACAGAGGCATTGGATCATATCCTGAGCATTGGAAACCTTAAAGTCTACCCCCACAGTGGCACACTTTCTCCAAGGCCCACACTTCCCATTAGAACTGCTCCTTATGAGGTTTCTCAGGAAATTCGGGATCAACCTACCCATGGACCTAGCAATACCACTCTTGGGAATATACCCAAAAGAGGCCTTATCATACAACAAAAGTATATGCTCTACTATGTTCATAGCAGCATTGTTTGTAATAGCCAGAACCTGGAAACAACCTAGATGCCCTTCAAATGAAGAATGGATGAAGAAAGTATGGAATATATACATATTAGAGTACTACTCAGCAGTAAAAAACAAGGACTTCTTGAAGTTTGCAGGCAAATGGATGGAAATAGAAAACACTATCCTGAGTGAGGTAAGCCAGACCCAAAAAGAGGAACATGGGATGTACTCACTCATATTTGGTTTCTAGCCATAAATAAAGGACATTGAGCCTATAATTCGGATTCTTAGAGAAGCTAAATAAGAAGGAGATCCCAAAGAAAAACATATAGGCATCCTCCTGAATATTAACCTTTATCAGGCGATGAAAGGAGACAGAGACAGAGACCCACATTGGAGCACCGGACTGAAATCTCAAGGTCCAAATCAGGAGCACCAGGAGAGAGAGCACGAGATCAGGGGAACTCAGGATCGCGAGGGGGGCACCCACACACTGAGACAATGGGGATGTCCTATCGGGAACTCACCAAGGCCAGCTGGCCTGGGTCTGAAAAAGCCTGGGTTAAAACCTGTCTCGCTGAACATAGCGGACAATGAGGACTACTGAGACCCCAAGAACAATGGCAATGGGTTTTTGATCCTACTGCACCTATTGGTTTTGTGGGAGCCTAGGCAGTTTGGATGCTCACCTTACTAGACCTGGATGGAGGTGGGTGGTCCTTGGACTTCCCACAGGGCAGGGAACCCTGATTGCTCTTTGGGCTGACGAGGGAGGGGGACTTGATTGGGGGAGTGGGAGGGAAAGGGGAGGCAGCGATGGGGAAGAGACAGAAATCTTAATTAATAAGGAAATAAATAAATTAAAAAATAACTGCTCCTTATAAAATTATGGGATTATAGGAGTCAATTACATTCAAACTACCATGTTGGGAGAGGCTGCTTGTTCATTTCTGGCTGTTTAGACCCAAAATAATTGCACAAAAATGTATTAGTTAAAATACTACTTGGCCAATCACTTAAGTGTATTTCTGGCTAACTCTTATATTTTAAATTGACCCATTTCTATTAATCTGTGGTTTACTGGCAAGGTTCTGACACATTTGTCTCAGTGACTACCTGGCTTCTTTCTGACTCTGCCTACTCCCTCTCTATATCTTTTCCAGCCTGGCTATATTCTGTTAAGCCATTGGTTGAAAGCAGTTTCTTTATTAACCAATGGCAATGAAGCATATTCACAGCATACAGAGGGGAATCCCACATCACTACCATATCAAGTACAAGACAAAGCTTCAAAAAAGTACCCCAGTTCAGTGGATCACAGAGATCCTTGTACATCTGTGCTTATTGTAGAAGTATTCCCAATAACCAAGCCATGGAGTCAACCTAGGTATTGAACAACAGGAGGATGAAGAAAATGAAGCTTATGTACACAATGGAATGAAGTTCTTTCATTTAGAGAAAAATGAATGCAACTGGAATATTGTCATACTGAGTGAATTAAATCAATTTTAGAAAGACAGTTTCCAGATGTTAGTAGAGGCTCTTAAGGTTAACAGTTAGTAAATGGGACCTCATAAAACTGAAAAGCTGTCTTTAGGACAAAATGGCAGTCTACAGAAGGAGAAAAGATTTTTACCAAATATTATTAAATTAAATTCAATAGAGGAATACTTTCTAAGACATATAAAAAGCTCAAGAAACTAGATATCAAAAAACTAAATAATCAAATTAAAAATGGGGTACAGATGTAAACAGAGAATTCTCAGTAGAGGAATCTCAAATAACTGAGAAAGCACTTAAAAGAAATGTTCCACATCTTTAACCATCAGGGAAATGCAAGTCAAAACTCCTTCCAGATTTCCTCTTACACCTGTCAGAATCGCTGATATTAAAATTACAAGTGACAGCTCCTGGTGGCAAGGCTATGGGACAAGGGGAACACTTCTCCATTGCTGGTAGGAGTTCAAACTTATACAGGCACTATGGAAATCAATATGCTGGTTTTTCAGAAAATGGGAATCAATCTACCTCAAGACCCAGGTATACCACTCTAGGGTGTATGCCCAGAGAACTCTGAATAGTAATGCCATATGTATCGATTGCTTTTCTATTGCTGTGATAAAACACCATGTACAAAACAACCTGTACAAGAAAGAGTTTATTTGGGTTTGTTGTTGCAGTGGCTTAGAAACCATGATGGTGAAGCAAAGGCATGAGGGTAGAAGCAGAAATTTGAGAATTCACATCTTGAACTACAAGCACAAAGCAGGGAATGCAAACTTGAAATAGTTCTTATATTCCCAAAGCCTGCCTTCAGTGTCTTACTTCCTCCAACAAGACCACACCCCTAGCCCTCCCAAACAGCACCAAGAACTGGGGACCAGGTGCTCAAATGCTCTAGAGATTATGGGGAACATCTCATCCAAACTGCTATACTTAGCAATAGTTAGCTTTGTCATAGAAAGAAAAAGGAAAAATAAAAAGAGAAGTGAAGAAGAAGAGAGAAAGAACCAAGGTGAAAAAGTAAAGAGAAGGAAGAAAGGGAGGGCGAAAGAAAAGCACAAAGTCAACAAAAGAAAGGAAGGCTGAGAAATGTAAAAAGGAAAGAACATCATAAGAAAAAGAGAAGAAACAAAAGGGGGTGTGGCTTGTGGCCATCCTTTTTTCTTTCCGTGTGCAGAGTTCAATAAGAAGATGAGCTGGCTGGCCCAGTGGTGGTGGGCATCTCTTTTATTTTTCCTTAATGAATAAAACACCACTTGTACCTAGGTCTCTGCTAACATCAATCTACAGTGTTGTTTTTCTTACCAAAGCACTCCAGGGTGATAAGGGGAGACAGGAGAATGAATGCTAATGAGCAGGACA
Source organism: Alexandromys fortis (assembly GCF_014885135.2). Classification (NCBI taxonomy): domain Eukaryota; kingdom Metazoa; phylum Chordata; class Mammalia; order Rodentia; family Cricetidae; genus Alexandromys; species Alexandromys fortis. Next base: position 630,967 of record NW_026068113.1, read on the forward strand.
GCTATTATTTTCGAGCTTTAGTGAGGTACCAGTCAGAAAAAGGCAGTGATTTCTACCTCATAATTGGATGCGGTCTTTGAATTCATGCTGCAGGGCTATGCTGTTTTTCTTGAATAAGTCTCTCAGTGCTGCTGACCATGTACTTGGTAAAAAGCCACTGATTTGATTCTGGGGTGATGGAAAGACGTGATCAGGTGGTCATTTAATAGCATTCAATTCCTAAACGCTCAGCAAGGGTAGGAAAGAACAACTATTTACTTTTAGAGAGAAATCCATTTGCGTGAGGACAATTTCATGGAGGTTGGGCTGGAACAATAAATATGTAAGCATAGTATGGGTTTCTTGGGATCTTGGCAAAGATCTGTGGATCCCTTTTCTGGAGAGTGATCCAAAGGGGGGAGATGCTGAGAGTCACTGTAGCAGTTCAGTGTTATCAGTTACTGAACGACACTTTAGAAATTGTCCCTATGAATGGTGAAACATGCTGGACAACTACAGATAAGCTTTTAAACATTTATGGCTCTGGAAGAATGAAGATGTGATTGGATACAGACTGCCAATCCCACCCCTGGGGTAACAGCAGACTTTGCTAATGGATTGCCGTGCATTTCCCATCTTGCCTATATGTGGCCACTTTTTTTTTTAAATATAATTTTTTTATTGAAAAAAAAAAAGATTTCCGCCTCCTCCCCGCCTCCCATTTCCCTCCCCGTCTCCCTTTTCCCCCTCCTCCCTCTCCTC
>NW_026068113.1:632653-664277 GCF_014885135.2 Alexandromys fortis
GGGGGGGGGAGGGAGGTAAGGGGAGATGGGGAGAGAAAAGTGAGGAGGGGAGGTTGGGGGGAACTTGGGAAACGGGATGTTTGGGATAAAGGAAGGTCGGATAGGGGAGCAGGGAAGCACACATCTTAATTAAGGGAGCCATCTTAGGGTTGGCAAGAGATTTGGTGCTCCTATGTGGCCACTTTTTAATAAATTTTTCTTCCATATAACACTCCCAAAAGACGTTACTTAGAGTCACTGAACTTGCATTTTGATGTCTGGCGAAGCCTCTTTCTTGCCACCTGGTGTAGATATAACTAAAAGCTGTTTTCTTCTTCTATCCTTACATTTAAAGACACTTAAAATGCCTAAGGATATACTTCCGAAGCTTGAATTTCCAGCTGAATTGCTCGATGGCTCATTGCTTGTTATGTCACTTTGAAGAGTGGGCCACGTTAGAAGTTCTACTGAGGAATGCTGACAAGATTACTGAGGTAAGACTGGCTTATATTGTGTGGGCACTTTACCCCATGCTAGACATCGATGGGGACCAACGCCTGGAACAAATGGAAAATTGTGTATTTTAGCAGAGCAACCAAATGGGTTATTGTAAGTGAGAACATGATCTCTGTCTGAAGGTGGAAAGCTTTTTCTGACGGTGAATGAGTACTGAGTGACCCTGAATGCTCATGCCTGTCTGCTGGACGTCTCTCATCTGTGCATCCTGAAGTGACTGCCAAACGCGGGACAAGTGACCACACGGAGCAGAACCGTGGAATAGGAAGGAAGATGCAGGCTGCCATTTTCAAATTTGAGGAGTGAAATGGTCTCATTGAAAATGCATTATTCATAGGAATGAAAAATGTAGCCCTCATCTGTGGTTGACACATGATTATTAGATTCCTCGGGATTTCTTGAATTTGTTTTGCAACTGATGTAACACAAATGGCTCTGGCACTTTTGAACCAAGGAAGCAATTTCAAAATCTGATATCGCAGGAAAAGGCAAACAAACAGGCCCTGTCTGTGAGCATACAGTGGGCCTAAAAATATACCGCTGCAATTGCATGGCTGACCTGCGCGGCAATTTACTCCCGGTGCTTTGCTTATGGAAATTTTAATTCGTGGCCATCTACATTTAGCCAAAATGATTTCTATTTGAAAGCCATTACTCGATCTAACTTTAGAAGAGAGGATGAGATGAAGGGCACAACTCTGATTTCTGTGGCAGAGAAGATCAAAAAAGGCCTTGGCTTCTGGCTGCCATCTTGAACAAGTCGCTAAACTCGGATTCTTAGTTTCTCCACCTGCACCTGGGATAATCATAACATGTCTTAGGTTTGTGAGTTGGAGAAGTATGTTAGCATCTAGGACAGGCCTGGTACATTGAAAAGGTTCAATACATTTTATTGATTTATTATTATACCTTGACTTTTGACAGAGGTCTTTGTGTTTAGACAGTATTTAGAAAAAGGTGCTTGTGGGATTGTGAGGTTGTAAAGCTTCTAAAGCATCCATATTTTTATTTTATTTTTTAAAACAATATATTTTTTTAAAATTTTACATTCCAGTCCCAGTTCCCTCTCCCTCCCCTCCTTCCACACCCTTCACTTTCCCCACCCCCAACCCCATCCACTTCTCAGGGAGGGTGAGGCCTCCCATGGGGAGTCAACAAAGTCTGTCACATCACTTGAAGCAGGACCAAGGTCCTCCCCATTGTATCTAGACTGAGCAAGGTATTCCTCTACAGGAAATGGGCTCCAAAGAGCCAGTTCATACACTAGAGATAAATACTGGTTCCACTGCCAGTGGCCCCACAAATTGCCCAAGCCACACAACCGTCACCCATAGTCAGAGGACCTAGTTTGATCTTATACAGGTTTCCCAGCTGTCTGTCTGGATTTAGCGAGTTCTTATGAGCTCAGGTCAGCAGTTTCTGTGGGTTTCCCTGTCATCGTCTTGACCCCATGTGGCTCTATCATTAATAAATCACCCTTCATAATAAAAGAAGAGAACCTTCTGTTCTTTTGATGCAGAGAACATGGAAGATTGTGTGACAAAAAATTACTCCAAACTTGAAAATAGGCAAAAGAGATGGATGTTTTATGGCAGTGTAGCACAAATATTGTGGGACAGAGTCTCCGTGGATGATCCAGGTCTACAGAGATACAGGCTGTCTGTGGACTGGGCCTGGGTGAGAAGGCTGCCTTGGTAAGGTACCAGATGGTAAATGTTTTAGACTTGGCATGGTATGTGTATATGTATGCATACTGATATATGTATACATACATATATATACATGTATGCACATATGTAATATTTGGTAAATTTTCTTTTGTCTTTCTTTTGTATCTTTTTTTTAAAAAAGTGTAAGAGGCATTATTACTTTACTGGCTATACAAAACTGATGGTGAGTTAGATTTGACCAGTGGGCAGTAGTTTGTGCTGCATCTTCTGGATGAGGCAGCCTTATAATCCCATGGGGATTGATCTTAAACTTGCAAAACTATCACCACCATAATGGATTCTCATCTGAGGAATGTACCTCCTCTCTCTAAGAATACAACTAAATTTTATCCAGTTGGGTACAATTGATTTCTCTGAGGCAGTAAAGATAACGCCATATATTATGATGTATAGGAAGATCAGCAGGGTTGCATCCCTCGGCAGATTTAGCTTAGCGCTCCTTTACCTGACTATATCTGTGTCTCATGGTCTCCATTGACTCAGCCCTAACACCCACAGGCACATCAATGCATGTGATCTAGAATGAGATATTTGATGCATTTTTTATTTGATATGTGTTTGAGTGTTCTATTTTTAACTGTTTGGAAGTTGAGTTGTCGTGGTGGTATGGTCCTCTTGCAAGAGATTATGAAGCCAAGTTTACAAGTAGTTAGGCTGAACTTAACTTCTTTACAAGTAAAGATTCTGCTTCCTAGTGAAGAAAAGGGAGAAATGCAATTCTGCTATTCTGGGTTATCTAACTTCATACGTTTTGCAATAATTAATTTCCTTTATCTTGGGAAATATTTGTGCAAGGAAAAGTTTTAAATTTATAGAATTCTTTTACTTAAAATTTAATTCTTGTTAACAATAATTAATTATTATTATTATTGTTATTGTTGGTGTGTGTGTATGTGTGTGCAGCTGTGGAAATGGGGGAGGTCAGAAGATAATTTCTGAGAATCAGTTCTCTCCTTCTACCTTGTGTCCCAGGTATTAAACTCGGGTTGTCAGGTTTCCGTAGCAAGAGCTTTTCCCCAGGGAGCTGTCTCGCCTTTTCATTTTTCTTTTTCTTTCTTTTTTTTTAAATTTTTTTTATGTATTTATTAAAGATTTCTGACTCTTCCCCACCGCCGCCTCCCATTTCCCCCCCTCCCCCAATCAAGTCCCCCCCCCTCCTCCGCCCAAAGAGCAATCAAGTTTCCCTGCCCTGTGGGAAGTCCAAGGACCACCCACCTCCATCCAGGTCTAGTAAGGTGAGCATCCAAACTGCCTAGGCTCCCACAAAGCCAGTACATGCTGTAGGATAAAAAACCCATTGCCATTGTTCCGTGAGGGGTGCACCCACACATTGAGACAATGGGGATGTTTTATCGGGAACTCACCAAGGCCAGCTGGCCTGGATCTGAAAAAGCCTGGGATAAAACCGGACTAGCTGAACATAGTGGACAATGAGGACTACTGAGAACTCAAGAACAATCGCCTTTTCATTTTTCAAAGGCCTTGCATATTAAGATAGGTCTTGCATAGATGGTGGCACATACGTGTAATCCCAGCACTAAGGAGAGCTAGGCTGAGGTCAGTCTGGATTGCACAGTGAGAACCTGTCTTGAAATATCAGCAAAAAAAGAGAGACCTTTCTTGAGTAGTATGATGAATGTTCCTACATGGCTGGGAAATCTATCAATTATGGGGCTAATTAATGTTGATGTTTAAACTCAGAATGGAGTCATATTAATCAGATGCATCTATTTGACAGGGTTCAGTTAATTGGGTTCTGAAGCCTCCTCTGATAAGCGCTGCTGCGCTAATGAACACCATGCATCACCGTATTAAGCTCTAAGTGCTCCCGCCATTCCCCTTTGTGCTATTAAACTGGGCTTAATTTGTTCACATGGTCCTCAGAGTCAGTAACAAGGCCTTTATTTTTACACCATGAAATTCCAGTTAGAAATGCCCGCTCTCTGTAATTCAGTACAGTGTCTGCATAATGCGTACCATAGAAGAAGATGCTAAGTCAGAGGACTGTTAAACACTAAGAGAAAAAAAAAATCAAATCGGCATTAATGGAATGTGGGAGCAATGTAATACTAAAAATAGTATTTATGACAAGAGCAAATAAAACTTTAAATTGGCAATATTTGCTATAAAGTAGCATGAGGATAGAAATTACAGGCCTAAGTGGCATTTATTCTTTCCCTCAATTTTTACCAATAAATCAATCAATATTTTGGGGAGATTAATTTGCCTACATTTAGTTTAAAGATCTTGAGTTTATAATTTGATGAGTTTGGAAAAAAATCTTGTACCCAGGCAAGCATGGTCCTTATAATAAAAGAGAATATTTACACCATTGCTGAAGATTTGCTTGCGCATCTTTGGGAATTACCCATCTCTCCTAGAGGCAAGCACTTTATGATCTTTACGAGTGGGGGTTGGCATATCCTATTATCGAGCTTGTACAGATGAAATCTTAGAAGATAAAGTTCACTTAGCTCGACTGCCTCCTCTCACTCCACTTTGAGCTTATCCAGCTCTTATTGTGATATCAATCTTTTGCTCTTTTGTTTGCATTGTACTATGTCATAGTTTAATTACTGATGAATGTATCCTATTGATGAATGTAGACTTCTTTTCCCTCAATTTTGTTTTTTTTTTTTATGAACGAATTTATAACATTCCTTATAACTCTTTTTGTAGGCATGTATCTAGGAAGGAAATTGCTAGATTAGAGGCTAACACTGTGTTTAACATCATAAGAAATCACCCAGTACCTTTGTAAAGTATGTATATAATATTTGGTACTTTCATTTGAAAACTTAGCTGTTCAGTTGTGTGTATGCTGATATCTTGCAGCATTTTTTAGTTTGCATTTTTTCTGCTAACTAATGGTGTCGAATACCTTTTAATGTGCCTATTAGCTATCTTTATAAATTATTCAGATTGTCTCCTCCTCTTCTTTTCCTTCATACTAGAGTGTCTTAATATTCTTTATTTTAGTACTAAAAATTGAATTCAGGGCCTGATACCTGTTAGTCAAGTGTTCTTCCTTTGAACTCTCTCCCCAGCCCTGTAGGATTCTCTAAGCATTTGAAAATGGCTTTTCTCAGCAACATATATTGTCTTGTTTAGCTTTCCCATTGTTGTTATGATCTCTTATTTATTATTATTTTTATTAATGAAATTTATTCATTTATTTTATACCCTGACTGTAGTTTCCCATCCCTCCTATCTTTCCATTCTCCCTGCTCCATTCCACTTCTCCTGTTTCTGTTCAGAAGGGGGCAGGCCTCCCATGGATGTCAACAAAACATGGCATATCAAATTGAGGTAGGACTAAGCTGCTGCCCTTGTATGCAGGTTGGGCAAGGCAGCTAAGTACAAGGCCAGCCAAAGCTTTAGGGACAGGTTACTAGGATAGATCAAGTTACAAGCTGTCACACATATTTAGAGGGCCTTTGTGGGTCTCATGCAGGCTTCCTAGCTGTTGGTCCAGAGACTGTGAGCTCCTATGAGCCCAGGTTAATTGTTTCTGTGGGTTCCCTTATGATGACCTTGATCCCCTTGGCTTATATGATCCTTCTCCCTCTCTTCAACAGCTGAGTTTAGCCCAGTGCTTGGCTGTGCATCTCTGTATCTGTTTCCATCAGTCACTAGATGGAGGATCTTTGAAGACAGTTGGGGTAGTTACCAATCTGATTACAGGAGATGGCCAGTTCAGGTTATGTATCCACTGTTGCTAGGAGTCTTAGATGGAGTCATCCTTGTAGATTCGTGGGAATGTACCTTGCATTATGTTTCTACCTGACCCCCAAATGCAGCCCCTAGTGAAGCCATCTCTTTCATTTCTCTCCTCGACCACCCACTCCCCCAACCCATTCCCTCATGTTCCCATCCCTGCCAGAGCCCAGTCTACCCAGGAGATCTATTTCCCCTTCCCTGGGAAATCCATGTGTTCTGATACTCCTTAGGGCTCTCCTTGTTACCTAGCCTCTCTGGGACTGTGGATTGTAGCATTGTTATCCTTTACTTTACAGCTAATATGATCTCTTTTTTATCGGCAGAAACCTCTAATTTTCACAACGTAGAATCCCCTCCTCCTTTTTTGACATTTCTCTTCTTTTATTTTTGGAGTGTAATAAGACCACAAAATATTTTCATCTAACAGTTTTTTTTAAATTTAATTATGTGAGTTCAAGGCCAAAGTTTTGCTACATCTTGGTTTTATTTAATAAACATCACATGGCTTAGATTAGTGTAGCTTATTTCTTGAGATTGAGAAATATAAGTCATTCACTTTTTTCATTGTTTTAGCAAATTTGGGTCCCTCATATGATATTTGTGTTTATCTTTCCAATTTATGAAACATCTGTTAGTGTTTTTATAATATTTCAGTGACTATATACGTGAATGTAGGGGAGATTGACATGTTATGAACTTTGGGTTTCATGGATCTAGGAATAATATGACTTTCTATTAATTTAGCTTGTCTTTATTTCTTTCAGCAATACTTTGCAGTTTGAAACATTTTGGGGAAGTTAAAGCTCTTTTACATATATACTGCCTCACGTGTCACTTCGGGCAATGTGTCAGGTAGCATAAGTCAATTAGTGCTTAAATTATTCCTCCGAAGATTCAGATTCCATAAGGATTTCCGTTGCCTGGTAAGGTACTGTACTCATCAAATGTCCAGGAATGGGCTGAAGTTTTTGCCTGATAATCTCCCTGAGACTGTGTTCAGAAAGAGGCGTAAAGGATACAGATCCATAGAGGAAAACAAGTCTTTCCTACCTTGAAGACAGGGAATTTACTCTTAAGAGACAAAGATAACAAATATCTATTAGTAGTAGCTGAACTAAAAAGCTTACATTATCTCACTTAACACTTGTACTATACATGCAATTTATATCTTATTTTCATTTTAGTAATATAAACACCGTTTATTATAGGTAGCTATAACCTTTGCCTAAGAACCTCTTTAAAACAAAGAAATGTATTTCTTATAATGTATTAGTTATGACTGAAAAAATTCTAAAGGTATATCCCAACCGTTCTCATTCTTGTCTTATGGACATGAAGTTAAACTCCATGCTAGTATGAGGGGATTTACAAATTAAAGTTTCTACTCAGCAGCTTTCAGGTAGAGTATATCTTTCATTACTGATGTGTACATGGTATAATCCCATGAGCTGTTGAACACAGAAAAGAAGGCATGAGCTATGGTAGAAGAGGGAAGAAGAAGAGAGATGTGGTTGATGAGGAGGTAAGGGAAATCTAAGGTGTGATAAAGACTCAATGTGTTTTCCCTGGCTTTACTAGTGATTGAAAAAGACTAGGATGAATATAGAAATGCAAACATTTCTTGACAATGACAGTATTCCATAATAGCAAGGAAGTGAGAATCTCAGTTCTATTGCCACATGGGAATTAATTCTGCTGATAACCTCAATGAGTCTGTGGATATATCTTCATAGTAGCCAGAAAAGCAATACATGATGTTGGATGCCCCTCTGTATTCTGTGAAAATGTTTTATTACCATTGGTTAATAAAGAAACTGCTTTGGCCTATGGCAAGACAGAATATAGATAGGCAGGAAATCCAAGCAGAGGGACAGGGAGAATGAAGGAGGAATCAAGGAGATGCCAGAAGCTGTTGGAGAAGCAAGATGTGAGGTAATGCCATGGCTACATGGCAATACATAGATTGTTGGGGACTGCTGACTCTTGGATCCTGAACTTCCTGTGACCCCTTGCCTGCTCTGAGCAAACAACTTGTTTTTCCTGTACTTGCAGCTGCTCTGAGCACAAGTTCCTGATGGCAGGGGAGTGGTTTCTGGTAGGCTTACAGTTGAGAGGTAAAGCATGGCCATTAGTCAAGGAGACCCTATATAAGCTGCCCTGGAACACAATAAAGTTGGTATTCTTGATTCTAGGGGGCATTCTTGGCATTCTTGTTTTAAGAATGTCCCATGTCTCTGTCTCTGTTTTTTTTTTCTCTCTCTCTCTCTTTCTCTCTCTCTCTCTCTCTGTGTATCTCCAGGTCCTTGCCTGACTCATGAACCATACCATAGCACATAGCATGAAAAACAGGCATTGTGTTACAAGTGGAGGCTCCCAGAAAGATCGGGAACTAGGTATCCCTGAGAGATTGCCCACGGGAATGGTGAGGGTGAATTGAAGATGGGTATGTGTTTACGTGTTTTCCATGCCTAGACTCTTGTCCTATAGCAATTCCAGGTGGTGCAGGCACCACAGGAGGCATTATTGAGACTGGGAACTGGAGACTCTCTGAGGGACACCCTCCAGAAGATTAGACAGCAGGAAAGTAATAAAGAGAAGGCGGGAGGGTGAATTGAAGGCTTCAAAAAGATGAAATGTGCACAGATAATTAGGATGTATATTATTGTGTTTCTTTTTTGACTGGAGAAAGACATTTGATTCTGGGGACTGCTAAGAAATATGGATCTAAGGATATGTTGCTTTGGAAAAGAGGTTCTGCTTTTGTTTCCACAGAGGATGAGAACCTGTGGATTTCTTTGAGACTAATGTGGTCTGATGCATCAAGACCCTCTGAAAGTCACTGTGAAAAACACCCAAGATACTTTGTCCAATAAACAGCAGGAAGTAGTTTAGAGGAACTATGCCCAATTTCTCTAAATGATTGTTTACTGGAGGTTGTGAGGTTGAGGTCCATAGGTGACAGTGGTCCTGGCTCTGCATGCCCAAGAGTTTGTGGCATGAGTGGTGCCCAAGAGTTTGCAGCGCATGCAGCAGGCTTTTCTGCAGGACCCGCGTAGTAGCTGTGGAAGGTTCCCAAGTCCACCTGCCACCCCAGATGATTGTGGTGGTGCACACTAGTGGGATTTACTGAGGCAGAGGCAGGAGGATCTTGAGTTCGAGCTCAGCATTTACCGTGGCCTGTAGTGGCTACTGTTGTTACGACTGTGGCCTCTGTGGCAGCTGGAATTGCCATCAGTCACATGGCTGCTGTGACTATTTTGTAGCCATCACCAGCATTTAGTACTATTCATGTGGGATGTAGAATGAGCATGTTCACTATGGCATTTTCCGACTTATTGCTATTATATTTGTGGTATACCCATGCCAGTCCAGAACTTTGGTCTAATTATATAAAAATTATATAAAAATGGGGGAGATTTTGGGGACTGTGGACTCTTGGACCCTGAATTTCCTGTGACCCCTTGGCTTCTCTGAGCAAACAACTTGTTTTTCCTGTGCTCTGAGCATGAGTTCCTGATGGCAGCAGAGTAGTTTCTGGTGGACTTGTAGCTAAGAGTTAAGGTGTGGCTATTAGTCAAAGAGACCCTATATAAGCTACTCTGGAACACAAAAAGTTGGCATTCTTGGTGTTCTTGTTTCAAGGATGACCTGTGTCTCTCTGTGTGTGTTTCAATTCCCAGTCTTTTGCCCAACTTGCGAACCATACCATAGCACGTAGTGCATACAGCAGGCATTGCATTACAATAGATTAATAGAAACAGATTAATTTAAGATGTAAAAACTAGTTAGTAACAAGTCTGAGCCATGGTCAAACAGTTTGTAATTAATATTAAGCCTTAGAATTGTTATCCAGGAACTGGAGGATGGGAGAGAAACCTCCAGTTACAAATACACCACCCTTCATAGGTAGGAACAGACACTCTCAAGAGCCATAGTGTTAGGGAACAATCACAATGCAGGGGTGGATTAAATCCATATATGTTGTTGACTAGGGAAGCCTCGGAGCCTCCACAGACCAGGAAGGCTATTCTCACCACTGCTTTTGGTTGCATGGTAGAACCAGACAGTAAGTCCGTATTGCTGAAGACATAACATGCTTAGGCTGCAGGGCATGGAGAAATTGAGCTGGACTGAGTTGGAAGCTCTCTCTGGCTCTTACATTGTTTCTGACTCCTCTTCTGCAGGCTTCCCCAAGACCCAAGGGGAGGGATTCGATGGTGACCTCTTGTTTAGGGCTGAGCGTTTCAAATTTTCTTACTCCGTGCACATTGCCCAGCTGTGGGTATCTGTATCTGCTTCCATCTACTGCAGAAGGAAGCTTCTCTGATAATGGCTGAGCAAGACACCTGTCTAGGAATATAGAAGATTGTCAATAAGGGTCCTTTTATTGCTACTTTTTTGTTTATTTTTTGTAATAGTAGTATTTGGTTTTATCATAGGTCTCTGGGCTATCTAATCTCTGGGTCTTGGTCAGAATAACAACATCTTCTCTTCTTTTAATGTATAGATGTGCTATGGCTGTCAAATTGTTTTCTATGTATTTTTATTACTGCCCACAGATTACTGCTGCTGTGAGGCTGAGTTCTGAAGAGACAATGTTCTCTCACAATTAGTAACACTTTTATTGAGGCAATAGATTTGTATTCCACAGCCCCCACACAAATAACTATAATGCTTCATCTTAAAACAACAAAAATGCAGCCAGTTCTCTTTAATGTTATGACCTCTTGTACGTCCAACACATTCCAGGTTAGGCCCATACCAGGAGTTAGGCAACCCAAGCTGGAATCTGTGGGTGTTGGGGTGAGACAACTCAAAGTTGGGTTGATAGAGAGTGAAAAGTACATAGGGTAGATCTGGGGGAAGTTGGGAGAGAGGCAGATATGTTCAAAATATATAAAATTAACAAGGAATTAAAATTGTTTTTTAATTTTTTTTAATAATTTTTTATTACTTTATAAATAATACCATTCAAAATTTCCACCTCCTCTCCTCCTCCCTTTTCTCTCCTGCTCCCCCCTTCCCCTCCTACTCCAGTCCTAAGAGAGGGCAGGGTATCCTGCCCTGTGGAAAGTCCAAGGCCCTCCCTCCTCCATCCAGGCTTAGGAAGGTATGCATTCAAATAGAATAGGATCCCAAAAAGCCAGCACATGCAGTAGAGACAAATCCCAGTGCCATTATCATTGGCTTCTCAGTCTTCCTCAATTGTCAACCACATTCAGAGGGTCCAGTTTGATCCCATGCTCATTCAGTCCCCGTCCAGCTGGATTTGGTGAGCTCCCATTAGCTCAGGCACACTGTCTCTGTGGGTGGACCAACCCCTCTTGGTCCTGACATCCTTGTTTATATTCTCCTTTCTTCTGCTCTTCAACTGGACTTTGGGAGCTCAGTCCAGAGCTCGGATGTGGGTCTCTGTCTCTATCTTCATCTGTCGCCAGATGAAGGTCTATTGTGATATTCAAGATAGTCATCTGTCTGACTACGGGACAAGGCCAGTTCAGGAACCCTCTCCTCCACTGCCCAGGGTCCTAGCTTGGGACATCCCCATGGACACCTGGGAACCCCTCTAGAGTCAAGCTTCTTGCCAACCCTGATATGGCTCCCTTAATTAATAAATCTTCCCTGCTCCCATATCTGTCCTTCCTCCATCTCAACCATCCCATTCCCCCAAGCTCTCCCCAACCCTCCCCTTTTCTCCTCTCTCCCCCTCCTTTTCTCCCCACCCCAGCCCCACCACCATGCTCCCACTTTTGCCTGGTGATCTTGCCTGCTTTCAGTTTCCAGAAGGATCTATATATGCTTCTTACGACCATTATTTTTTCCTTATCATTCTGGAGTCAAGAGTCTAAAATAAAAGTGTTGGCAGGAGCAGGTTCTTTGGAAATCCCCCAGAGGAAAATTTCAACTCGATTCTATAATATTCTGGTGCTGCTTTTAAGCATTCTTTGACGCATAAATGAATGACTCCAACATCTGTTTTTACATGACAGAGGTCACATCAGTTTACTGTAATGGAATATGCTAGATTCAGGGCCTGCTGAGCTGATCTAGGGTGGATTTTATTTTGATATTCTTAACTCTGTTATTTCCACGCAGAGTATTATTATTGTCTTACACACAAGGTCATAATTATAGATTCCAGAGGCTAGAATAATGTATCTTTCTGAGGGAAACTATCCAACTACAGGCAGCTAGAAACTATAATATAATCCCATTTTAGGGATTCACACTTATTTCTGAGACAGGATCTTATTAGGTAGCTCTGGATGGCCTATATACAACCGAGGCTTGCCTCGAGTTATTGTCAGTCCTTTGGACTCAGCTTCCCAAGTGCTGGGACTACAGTATGTACTGCCATGCCTGGGTTATTCATACTCTTTGTAGCTTTAGTTATGAAAACATAAGTAGATAATTCAGTGCTATAAGATTAGGAAAAGACAAACAAAATAGTTTGGTCACAAAATCAGTGATGTTGTCCTCGTTAGCTTTGTTCTTTTCTCCTCAGAGAAAATTGGATTTTGAGACAAGGACTTTTGTTAAAAAATTGAATGACTGGGTGTGTAGCTCAGCAGTAGAATGCTTGCCTAGCAGGCAGAAGGCACTGTTATGCTAATTGTTTTGTTCTTGTGACAACCTACCCAATATAAACAACTTAAGAAAGAAAAGGTGTATTGTGGCTCACCGTTCTGAGGAGGATGAAGAAGGCATGGCAGTTGGTCACATTGCTTCTGCAGTCAAGAAATGGGAAGAGATGAAAACAGTGCTCAAACTCACTGTCTCCTTTTTAGTCAATCTGGGACTCAAGGTCTTGGAATGATCCCACCTAAAGGTGCATCTTTTAGAGAAATCTAGAGTCTATCAAGGTCACAGTATTAACCACTACACAGTGAAAGGAAGGAAAGAAGAAAGAAAGTGAAAGAAAGAAGGAAAGAAAAAGTACTATTGATCCCTAGACTCTCCTGTGGCAGCTATTTAGCTGGGTCTGATGTGCACACAATTTATTCACAGTCTTTGGATCTCTTGGTAAAAGTTGGTTTGTTTTTGGTTTAAGAGCCCAGCTGCAGGAAAAATGACTTTCAACATCTCAGTTATTAGTTGAGGGGTCAATTTATAGCTCTTATCCTCACTGATCATTTCCCCCGGAGCTACAAAGGAACATAATGGCTTCCTCAGACAAACATTGGATCATTCTCTGCTGGAGGAATACATCATTTGAATCCATTTTCCCTAGCCTGTATCTAGGGAAATCAGATTATACAGTCCTTGTATCTAGTACTGTCAGTGGGTTGGAAATTACAACAGGGCTCCTTATCTAGCTTTAGAGAGAGCAAAGCATCAGAGAATTGGGTTATTACATTTCTCCTTAAAAAAAAAGCAAACAAATGATTTACTCCTTCCAAAGAAACTCATTTGACAAGTTAGTCACTAGGCATGCCTTGGTTCTACACTAATGGACTAGTCTTGTGTGAATCTATGCTTTCATTTTCTTCTCAATGTATAGTATAATGCAACTCTTGCTCATTCTCAATTTTGTGAAATAATGGGGCAGAAGAAGAATTTTCAAGGTTGTTAAGTCCTTCCTAAGCCTTGAGATACACTTAACTCTTAGTCTTCTTAACTCATCAGAGTGATTTGGCAGTGATTACATAGGTAATTCAGGCAAAATGCCAGATCCCTTGCTCTAACTACTTAGACCTGCCTGTGATTGCTTGTTTAATGAAAGGCTGCAAGTTTAACAATGCCATTAAACCTAACACCCTATGAAACCACAAGACATTGGTGGCATCAATGCTGCATGAATGTTTAATAACAGGAACAAATGCTTTATGTCACTTCACAATTGACAAAACACTGCATGTATTATCTGACATAAACTTCACGAGATGTGAGGCATCACATCCATTTTAAAGGTGAGGTAAGTGGAGATCAGAGTGGTTAGATAAATAATTGGTATTGTTTGTATGGTAATAGAGGTGGTTTATATCAGAGCCAGGTCTTGGAAATAGTATTTCTTTTCTTTTAATTGTAAAAGTGTAAATTCTTTTAATTTAGATGTAGGTGTCCAGGGAATTGAAAGCAAGGACCTCAAATAAACTATTTGTTCCAACTGGAATTTAGAAGATAGTTTGGACTCTAAGGATCATCTAATTGTATCACTTTATTTTACTAATTGGGATTAGAGAAATGGCTTCTCATAGTTTTATGGAAACTTAGGTCTGAGCTTTGATGATGTTTCAATCTATTTTAGAGAGCTAGGAAGTTAGGGTTCATCAGTGACAAACAGCACTTATGTGGGTGTGGATCCTGGTTAATTCCCAAACAGAGAGTTGGTGCTTGTAGTGAATTTCACATACTGACTCATTTTAAAATTTACTCTATTTTTTGTTCATAGAAAAGAATTAAAATATTGATTAAATATCAAAGATAGAAAGTTATAGATGCCTGAATGAGCCAGACCTGTTGCTACTGTGGTTCTCAATGAACTAATCAAGAACCCCCAAAAAGCTAAATAAATATTGGTCATAATATTCAGCAACACAGGAAGTCTCATTAACATCTCTAATGCAAAAATGGAATGAACCACATTTTTTTTGGCTAACACATAGAAACTAAGTAAACAAAGAATCTATTATATAAGAACTGTAAAATCTTTAATGAGAAATTCCCAGGTAAATCACAGAGATAAAATACACATTAATATTTAGAAAACACCAATGTTGTTAAAGCCATCTATAAAAAAGGAGTAAAGCTGTGATAAGTGGAAAATTAAAGATAAGATTATAAGATTAAATTTTGATATGAATAAATAAGAAAAAATGAATCAAGCATTCGCTATAGAAAGTTAAAGTAAGTCTAATAGAAAATTCTATCTCAAAAGAAACAAAAACAAAAATATAGTATAAATGAAGCCCATTATTTTTTTATGTTAATCATAGCAATAAATAGAAACAGTGCTGGATTGGAGTGGTACTCTTGCTGCACTCTGGAGGCTCTGTGCTCTGGGCTAACCTTGGCTAGTCTGTCAGAAAACCTAAAAGACACCTAGGTGCAGTGGATCATGGATATAATCCCACTACTTGGGAGGCTAAGACTGGATGATCATGAATTCAAGGCCATCTGGGACTGTTGGCCCCTGGACTCAGCAAAGCAGAGAAAGTGGAAAAAATTTAACAAATTAAATAAAATATAAATAGTAAACACACTTATTTGTATAGTTTATTAGGAGAAATGTTGCAGAATATTTATTTACGTTGAGTGCAGATTTGTCATTGTGATTGGTTTAAGAAAGACCTAAGGACACAGGCCAGAGCAGGCCTGAGACAGTGAACTCCACAGGAGCAGGACTGAGGCAGCAACCTATGTCAGAGCAGGCTTGAGACAGTGAACTCCACAGGAGCAGGAGCAGATCTGGACCAGGGATATCTACAGAAATAGGACTGAGCAAGTGACCTAGGCAGGAGCAGGCCCGAGTCAGCAAACTCCACAGGAGCAGAGCAAACAGTGCTCACCGGAACCATCAATCAGTCAAGGAAAAAAATAAAGGGAGAAATTACAGACTTTCTAAAATTAAGTAAAAATGACTACACAACATACCCATATTTATGGGAGACATTGAAAGCAGTGTTAAGAGGAAAGTTCATAGCTCTAAATGCCTACATAAAGAAGTTGGAAAAATTCTACACTAGTGAATTAAAAAAACGTTTGAAAGCTTTAGAACAAAAAGAAGCAAACTCATCCAAGAGAACAAGATGGCAGGAAATAATCAAATTGAGAGCTGAAATCACCAAACTAAAAGCAAAACAACACAAAGAATCAATGAGACAAAGAGATGGTTCTTCAGGAAATCAACAAAATAGACAAACCTTTATCCAAACTAACCAAAAGGCAGAGAGAGACTATCCAAATTAACAAAATCAGAAATGAAAAGGGGAACATAACAACAGACATGGAGGAAATTCAGAGAACCATCAGGTCATATTTTGAAAATCTGTACTCCAAAAATTGGAAAACTTAAAGGAAATGGACAACTTTCTGGATAAATATCACTTACCAAAATTAAATCAAGACCGAATAAGCAAATTAAACAGACCTATAACGGCTAAAGAAATAGAAACAGTCACCAAAAGTCTCCCAACCAAAAAAAAATCCCTGAACCAGGTGATTTTAGCTCAGAAATCTACAAGATTTTCAAAGAAGTACTAATACCAATACTCCTCAAATTGCTCTACACACTATAAACAGAAGGAATATTGCCAAACTCTTTTTATGAGGCTACAATTACCCTGATACCCAAGCCACATAAAGACATTACTAGGAAGAGAATTACAGACCAATCTCACTCATGAACATTGATGCAAAAATACTACATAAAATACTGGCAAATCAAATCCAAGAACACATCAGAACCATCATCCACCATGATCAAGTTGGCTTCATCCCAGAAATGCAGGGATGATTCAAACATAAGAAAATATGTCAATGTAATCCACCCATATAAATAAACTGAAAAACAAAAAAAACCCATGATCATCTCATTATATGCTGAAAAAATATCATTTTTCCCAACATATTTATTGATTAATTGGATATTTCTCACAATGCACCCTGGCCTGGTCACGATCACTGTTGAAATAAGAAGCGGCGGGGCTGCGTCCCCAACACCCCGGCCGCTTGGCTAGCTCATGCCCGAAATAACAACACACAAACTGTATTCATTTAAGAACTGCTTGGCCCGGCTAGTTCCAGATTCTTATTGGCTAGCTCTTACATATTGTTCTAACCCATTTCTAATATTCTGTGTAGCCCATGAGCTGGCTTACCAGAGAGGATCTTAACCTGCGTCTGTCTGGAGCGGGAGAATCATGGCGACTTCCTCACTAAGCTTCTTTTTCCCAGCATTCTCTTCTGTCTACTCCGCCTACCTAATTTTCTGTCCTATGAGGGCCGAGGCAGTTTCTTTATTATTACAAGACCCACCTCCATCAGATCACCTTCCAATCCTCCCAGATATACTCTTGTGACTTCATCCCCCCCCTCAAAATAGAAGGATGAGGAGGAAGAGGAAGAAGGAAGAGCAAGAAAGAGAAGAAGCAGGAGGAGGAGGAGGAGGAAGAGAAAGAGAAAGAGGATGAAGAGAAGAAGGAGGAGAAGTAGAAGAAGGAGAAGAAAAGGGAGCAGAGGAGGAAGAGGAGGAGGAGAAGGAGAAGAAAAAGAACTAGGTCCAATTTGTGTTGTCAAGTACTCACTGGAGAATGGTCAAACTTCCAGCAGCAATCCCCTTTAAGAAGACTGAATCCTTCCCTACCTAAATCCCTGATAGACACCATCAATGTGGAGAGCTACAATTCAGCATCCTTATCACAAGTTTTAAGAGTTCTGTTCAATGGTTTCCTGTCTAGGCTGTTACTTTTTGGGGGGTAGGAGTGGGGAAGGGGTTATCACAGAAGCCTTCTATGACTTTCTCAGCTATGAGTCTAAAGTCATCAGTACCACTACAGAAGTAATTCCCTTGTCCTTTATAGCTAGTGGGAGCATCATGGACTTCCACAAAATTTCTGGAGACAGAAAGCACTTTAGACTTTCTTGTGGCTCTTTACAGCAGCACAGGTCACTTGTTAAACACAACCTCTAGGGCAACATGGGCCATGACACCAACATGGCCCATGGTAGCAGCATGGACCACAGATATCAACATGTCTTCAGACTGTGGCACAGACCATGGAAATCTGCATGGCCTTTGGTGATATGGGGCTTCAAGTCCAGGTATGTGAAGAAGTCATAGTCCAGGTAAGTATGCTATGTCAGGAAGCGGAGTTTGTGATAACAGCAATTACATGGCTCTTGACAGCAATAGCTATATGGGGCCTAAGGTACTTGAAGGGGGTTTGGAGTTGTGGATCCTTACCAACACCTGGCAGAATGCACATCTGGGTAGGTGGGGTTAGGACAAGTAGAGTTCACACATACAGAAAGGAATGGCACCAGGAATCTTGATGGATATGTTTGTGTGTGACACTCCAGGGGATGGGATAGGAGCCAGGACCACGTATAAGTGGCTTCACTAAGTTCTTAGCACATTTCCTGGGTCAACTCCAGTGGGAGAGGGAGTGGTAGCTCAAGAAACTTCATTCAGTGAAAGCAGAAACTCATGAGGCCCTCAACTGCTAAAATCCCTTAAGGTCTTCAGTAATTGATGGTTTCCTCAACAGCAAAGGGTGCCAGAATTTGCTTCGGAACATGCTGCATGGTTCTATGATGGTGAATGCTGCAAGATGCTCAGTCTCTCTGTCTGATCTCTGTCTGTCTGTCCCTCTCTTTCACATGTGTGTTTGTGTGTGGGGTTGTGGGGTTGTGTCTGAAGTGACTGTAAAGCTATGGAGTTTCTCAGAGGTGAGACATCCTCCACGTCTTCACAGAGTACACTTCAGGGAGCCCCAGTAGCACTTGCAGCATGATTAACATTCATAGTCGCTGTCCTTCTTTCTTGTTCCTATCCATTCCCCTGGGGTCTGAATTTTGTTTGGCCTTTAGAACTATTTGTGTAGTGTGAAACCAAAGTGGATTCTTTGGGCAGTGTCCTGAAGGTCTGAGACAGACAGATAGACACACATCTGCTTTTTCCTTTAGGGGAACTTGTGGGCTGAGAAGATCCATCAAATCCTCTAAGCTGTGCTACCCTCAGGGGTTGGATGATGCAGGTAAAGGGAAACCGCTTTTCCTGTCCTTATTTGTGTTTGGTTCTATGCCGCTGGTGTTCAAATCCAGGTAGGGCCTTTTGCTTGCCAGATGAACTAGTTCCATAGCTCTGTCTTCCTTCCTACCTTTCTGCAGTCATGTTCATCTTTTTTCCCCTTTGTATGGTTGCACCAGCTTAACTGATCTTTTTTTACATACTCAGAATAATTTTTTAAAATGAATACCTTTCTTTTTTTTTGTTAGATGGTGGAATGTCCTATTCTATCATGCTGCTGACGTTATGACTCTTATTGCCAGATGCAGCTTTTTAATTTTGGAAAGAGAACAATCTTAATGCTTGAGAGGTGTTATTTTAAATCTAAGAGCAAGTACAGTGAATGCACTCAGATCATATGCTTGCGCATCATTTGGTACTATATATTTCATTAATGAGGTCATTTTCCAAAGGGAGAATAATGGTCTCATATAGCTGCTGTGACAGTGTGGGGTCTTGTCCACTGTTTGTAAATGCAGACTGCAAAGGGGGGCACGTGGGGAAATTGCTTACTGAGGTACTGAAGTGGTAGATGTAATCTAGAATCATTAAACTGAGCATCTTCCTTTCTATATCTATCTAGATTTGAAATGACCAACTTAAGAAGGAAAACTTGTTTTTAGGATTCAGTTCTAGATGCTGCTGTACTTCCCACTGCTGTATTGATCACATAGTAATGCACTTTATTTAGTAAACATTAACTGCACACAGACACCAGGATAATCACCGGAGATAAAGAAGGAGTGTATCTGACACTGTAAACACAGCAAACCAATAAATATGAATTTGAGGGTACTTTAATTGCTATCAATAGAAAGTTACAAGGTGTAATGAAAATATCTAATCGAGCCATGGAGGTTATGAGGGTTTCCTGGAGGAACTGAGATTTTATTTTATTTTAGTTTAGTTTTTGAGACAGAAACTCACAGGATAGCTCGAGCTAGCACCATATCCATGACAAAGCCTGGACTAGATACAAACAGCTTCCAGTTTTTCCTGTGCTCAAGTAAAACTAGAGGTTCGCTGGCAAATACAGGATTTCAGTGTGATGAAAGTGGGCATGGAGATTCTGGAGGCCATCGAGCATTCTGGGTCTAGGAATGACCAGCAAGTGCTAAGAGTGAGAA
This sequence comes from Alexandromys fortis, assembly GCF_014885135.2. NCBI lineage: Eukaryota > Metazoa > Chordata > Mammalia > Rodentia > Cricetidae > Alexandromys > Alexandromys fortis. The sequence goes on from NW_026068113.1 coordinate 652,456, forward strand.
TTTTTAAAATACAGTTACTGTTGTCTCCTCTGCAGACCATAGCTTCTGCAGCACTGAAGAGTCCCCTCTACCCTGCGTACTTGCAGAGTCTTTAATCTCTGTGTTCTCCCTGCACAGAATTGCATAACTTACTCCGCCCTCTCTTTCTCTTCCTGTACATTTTTCTTACTCCTTCCCAAATCTAGCTGGAGTGCAAAGTTAAGTTTATGTTTATGACTAAAACTAAGTAACAACCCTACCCTTAGCGTGCTACTTGCCAGAGTCATGGGCAGGTAACTCAGATTCTGACTGTTGCTCTTCCCCTTTTATACAGCAAAGATGCTAACTTACCCGCCCTCATAGAGGGAGGTTAGAATTAAGCATCCATGTCAAGGGTTTAGGACCTGTGCTCTGCTCAGAAATGCCACTTGCCTGTACTTAGAAGGCTGGATCTCAGTGAGAAAAGGTGAAGGCAGGGGACCGCTGGTGAAAAGTTCTAGGAACAGTCACTGAGTATAGTGTAAGAACATCACAAACACAGTGGATCCCATCAGCAATTTATTAGTTCTTTGAGAATTTCATAAAATGTATTTTGAATATATTCATGATCAGCTTCTCACCCTGACTCTTCATGATCTGACCCCATCTCCATACTCTTCCCAACTTCATGTTTTTTTTTTCTTTTTTAATAACACATCAACTCTAATTTAAGATGCCTATATACTCTTGGGTGTAGGGGCACCTGCTGGGGTGTGGTCGACTGACTAGAAGCCAATGTCTTATAGAAAACTGACAGTCTCTTCCTCAGAATCCACCAACTGTCTATAGCTCTTCAGTGGTGGGGACTCATAAAGCCCTTCCCACTCCATGCTGGAATGTCTGCTGACTGGTTGTGTGCAGGCAAGCACACCTGCTGTGACTTCATGAGTGCTGGAGTTCTGTAATGTCCAGAGGACACTGCTCCACTCTGGTCCTCCATGATCTTTGGCTGCAAAAATCTTTCTGCACTCTTTCCTTCAGTGCTCCCTGAGTGCAATATAGATGTCCCATTTATGGGTGAGCACGACAGTGAATTAGCAATGGTGCTAATGCCTCAGCTTAATGTTCCTCTTCACGTCCCAGCTCAAGTGCCATCTGCTTTCCTCTGTCATGCTCACTTATCGATGGCTTTCATTCATTCTCTGCTCATTTCTGCCTCATCATACCATCCCACATACTTCCCTTTGTAGCACTGACCACAAATTGACATTGTCTTTAATGATTTATGTCTCTCTTTATTGAACTAATCTATACCTTATTATGAGAATGTCACTTTGTGAGAACAGAGAAACTCTTGCCTTTTTATCTTGGAGATCCCAAAACAGCACGATTCCAAATGTATGGATGTCAGGTAATTACCCAGGTGTGTGTGTGTGTGTGTGTGTGTGTGTGTGTGTGTGTGAGAGAGAGAGAGAGAGAGAGAGAGAGAGACAGACAGACAGACAGACAGACAGATAGAGACAGACAAAGAGAGAAATAGAGAGAGGGAGAGAGACAGAGAAAGACAGAGAGATTTCTGGCTTATGTAGAAATTTCTTGCAACAAGAATAGAACAAACTTCAAATTTAGACACATGTCTGTTGATTACCTCTCAGAGACTATTCTCCAGATTGGGTTGTTTAACCACTTACTTACCTTCAAGTAATCAAGTAAGAGCCCAGCATGGAGGCTCCTGCCTGCACTTAGGTAGAGGCAGAGAGATCTGGAGGGCAAGGTCATCCTTGGCTGCATGTGAATTCCAAGCCAGCCTGGGCTACATGAGACCCTGTCAAACCAGAACAAGGCAGAGCAGAAGAGAACAAAACCAAACAAGCCCTGATTAATTACCTCTGTGCATTCTACATCACACAGCAACACCACATCCATTTCTATGGCCGTTGGCTAAACTGAATTGGTTTCCCTCTGCTAACAGGTGTGGGTTATTTTGGTACCTGTATTATTTTTTTGATAGATGAAAAGGACCAATGGCGAGAGTGCTAGACAGATCTATTTGTGGCGACTTCACCCTCCATTTCAAGCTCTATTTGTAAATACCACCCTTCTTTTCACCTTCTAATTATAAACTGACTCAGATAGAGCACCTAACCACGAAGCAGAGAGCACAGCTGATCACAAAAACAGGAACTCATTCAGTTGAAGTAAGATTGCTCCAGGTTTTGTAACATGAAGGGAACAGAAACAATAGATTGCAGCACAACCCTGAAATTAAATTTTTTTTATTTAACAACTAGTGGTGATAAGAAAAATTCCCTGTCATGCAATCACTAAGTGACAAAAGTTGTGGATATATAATTAGTATTGGAGGTTGAATTCAGTTTGTCATATATTTGTGTACTCACACATGCACACACACACACACACACACAATATGTGTTTGTTTCCGTGGAAAACTGTGCACGTATGTAGAGGTCTGAGGTCAGTTATTCTCCACCTTACTTTAAAAATATTTTTAAAGTCATTCTTTTAAAACGTGAATCATGTATGCAAAGTATTTTTATTATTTCTACCCTCCACAACCTCTCGCATACTCTCCCAGGATCCCTCCAACTTGTCTCCCTCCCAACTTCATGTTATCTTTTAAAATTTTTATTATTAAGAACTTCGTGAGTTCAATTAGAGCTGACCATATTGCTCATGAGTGTGGGACCATCTACTCGGGTACAGATAGCCAACCAATGGGCCACTACTTCAAAGAAAAGTGAATTTTCCTCCTTCAGTCACCATCAGCTGCTAATAGGTCCTCTGCTAGGGGTGGGACCTTAGGAACCTCTCCCCAATCCAATCTGTAATGTTGACTGACTTGATCTTTTGTAGGTCTTATGCAGGCAACTGTTGCTGTTGTGATTCGATATGTATCAATCATGTCATATCCAGAAGACAGCATTTCAAAGCTCTCCTCCCATCCTCTGGCTCTTAAATTCTCATCACATTTTCCAAGACAGGATCTTTCAGGGAATCTGGGCTCACTAAATTGGTTAGATTGACTGGCACGAACCTCAGGGGTCTTCCTGTCTCAGTCTCACCGTGCCTGGATTTTTCTTGTGGGTGTTGGGTATCCGAACTCAGGTCCTCATGCTTGCACAGAAGCATTTTACTCACTGAACCATCGTTCCAGCTCCTCAGTTGGCTGTTTATATCTGGAACATGGGTCTCTCCAAATGCACTGTGTGTACCTTAGACTTTGATGAGGGACTTCTTGCGGGTGTGCCCATTGCCTGTACGTCTCTGGCCCTCAATCTGCAAGGATGCTGAAGAAGTCTGCCTGATAAAAGGCAAATACTTCAGATTCAAAGAAGATAGCAAAGCATCAACCAAAGCTAGAAATAGTCTGTCTGAGACTTTAGCAGGATATAGCCCTAAGTTGTTAGAAAAAAATTCAAAGGTTTTTAGGTGGGATTAGAGTTTAAGGGAAGACAGAGTTAAGTAGAGGCCTGCTATGGGGATCAGGAGACCTGGTGTCCAACTCAAGGTGGTAATGTTACCAGGGTTCTTGACTTGAGCTGGGAATGTCCATGTCCTGCCTATCTTTCTGAATGTGTACAATGAAGGGGTAAGTTGGATGGTTTTTAACTTTATTTCCAAGTATTTCTTCCTAAGGACAGTTATATAGTCAGTTGTCTAAAGTAGACTTTATTTTGTCTGTGTCTTTCCAGCTTTATATTTTTGTTTATGAAAGTATACATACTAATAAGATATTATGTATGCTTTTTTCCTCTCTCTTTCTTTCCTTCCTTCCTTCCTCCCCACTTCTCTTTCTTTCTTGACAGAATTTTACTCCATGAATTTCTTAGAACTTGCTAATATAGATTTGGCTGGCTTCAAACTCACAGAGATCTGCTTGCCTCTGAATGCTGAAATTAAAAGTATGTGCCACCATACCCTATATACCCCCTTTCTTTAAGATAGGTTCTTACTAGGTATCCTAGACTGGGCTTACTCAAGATCTGCATGCTTAAGTTTTCTGAGCATTGAGATGATAGGTGTGAGTTGCTGTGCTCAGTCTGTTTCAATATGTAAATAAGTTCCATACTACTTAAATCAGATTATGCATACTTATGTCATAAAACATTTATCTTCCTTTATTCTTAAAACTTCCCCAATATTCTTAGTATTTTGAAATGCATAGTATTTATTATTGCCTATGATTGCCCAACTGTGACAGCATCCCAGGCTTAGTTTAGTCCAAATTGGCCAACCTTTCCCCTTCCTCCCAATTTTCTGCTTTCCTTGGCATCTGCATGTCTGCCTGTGCACTACTTTTGTGTAGTACCCTTGGAAGTTAGAAGAAGAAGGTGGTAGATTCTCTGGGACTAGAGTTAACCGACGATTGTGAGCTGCTGTGCAGATTCTGGGAATTGAACCCAAATCCTTTGGAAGTGTTCTTAACCACTGAACTATCTTTCCAACCCCAGTCCTTATTTTATTTGAACGGCATTTAAATCGAGAGGGTGAAGATATGGATTTACCAAACTAGATTCATATTTCATATGAGGTAGACAAGCAAAAGATTTTGTCTTGTCATTTATGTTGACAGTGTGATCCTGAAGAGCAAGACATCAGCTTCAATTACTTTCATATAGTTGGATGGATTTTTTCAGGCAATCCATACTCACCTCTTAAAAATATCGGTCTCTATATTGGCTATTTCATTGCATCTAGAAGTGACTGATTGTTATCCAGTTTCATATTATTTCTGTCCCCTACCATCCCTTTCTTTTCCCACATGAATCTTTCCCTCAGTGCCAGGCTTTGCCTTATCATGAGCTCTTAAGTAAAGGATTTTATCCTTTATTTCTATGTCTCACCATTGTTCTGCTACAGATGTTTAGAGAATCAAGGTCCTTTAGGGTACTTGTGGGATCCTTTGATACACGAACATGGAGTAAACATTATCAGTGAACAGACAGAGCTGATATTTGGCACCATCCAACATGTGCCTAGGAATATCTAGGATACTTTGGAAGTCTTAATGCAAAGAACAGTCATTATCCTTCCCCTCAAATAAAGTATACTTATTTTTGTTAAAAAGCAACTCCCTCAAAACAACAAAAACACCCCACATTTGAATGTTGGAGCATTTTCCTCATTTATAAAGTAGGATATTACCTGAAAGATGGATGGTATTGGTTATTGTGAAAACCAAATAAAGTTATGTAATAACTATGCCTGGAAAACATATGTATTAACAGTCTGAGGAGCAGTAAAAATATAGCAAGTAAATCTTCATTTGGGAAAATCAATAGTTAACGTAAACCTAGAAAAATTTCACTTGCAAATCATTTAATTTTGGTTCAATGTTTTTTTATTTTTTAAGACAGTGAATCGTCATTTTGGGAGAAAGCGATTGCATGCACATGTGCTATTGCGAGTTTACAGTTTCCGGGCCCTTTCTGAAACAATGACACCGGGTAAGCGTGGAGGCTGTCTGCCAGACGGTGTTCCATTCACATAGATGGCTGTGGTACAGATGCTCCTGAGGGCTGGCCAGGAACCTGCTGTGCCATTCTCCCCTCACAGAGTCACTTTGAAGGTCGAAAAGCCAGTCTTGAATATGCTAGGTCCCCTAGTTTTTTAGAGGCTGCACTTAAAAAGAGTTGGTTCTGAGACCAGGTTTCTTTTCACAGTCCTGGGTTTCTTTGAACTCATTATATATCTTAGGCTGGCCAGAAACTCACAATCCTGCCTCCATATCCTGAGAGCTAAGATTATAGGAACATAGCCACAGTGCTTGGCTGGATTCTCACCTTTGAAAGTAATTTTCTAACGATGATGAAATATATCCTTAGAAATCAGCTTTGTATTTTAGAGTAAAATTATTATGCACTATGTATTAGTCAGTGTTCTATTGCACCATGACGGTAGCTCTCATAAAGGAAAGTGCTTCGCTGGGGCTTGCTTACAATTTTAGAGGTTTACTCATCATGGCAGGGAGTATGGCAGCATGCTGACAGACGTGGTGCTGTAGAGTAGCTGAGAGTCCTACTTTCATATCTACAGGTAGCGGGAAGATTGAGATACTGAGTAAGCTCGAGCTTCTGAACCCTCAAAGCCTACTCCCAGTGTCATACTTCCTCTAACAAGGCCACACTTCCTAATCCTTCTAACGAGTGCCATTCCCTGATGAGTAAGTGTTCAAATATCTGAGTCTATGGGGGGCATTCTTATTCAAACTATCACTTCTGTATAACTCTTTCCCTTTTTTTTTTTATTGAAAACAGCTTCTTTTATCCCAAAATGTATCCTGATTAGCTTCCCCTCTCTCTACTCTTCCAAGTTTCTCCTCACCATCCTTCCCATCCATACCTACTCTTTTTGTCTCTGATTAGAAATGAACAGATTTCTAAGAGACAGAATTAAAAGATAACAAAGTAAATATAACAAGAAAAATAAAGTTATTACATTGATACTGTTGGACATGGCAAATGAACATAAGGAAAAGAACCTAAGAGAAGGCAGAAGAATCAGAGACCTACTCATTTGTACACTCAGGGATCCCAGAAAAAAAAACACTGTGCATACCCATGCAGGGCCTGGCTATGCTGCTTCAGACTCTTAGTTCATAGGAGCATGGCTCATGCTGATTTAGAGGGCCTGGTTTTCTCGGTGTCTTCTAGTCCTTCTGACTCTTATGTTCTTTCTGCCTCCTGTTCTGTGGGATTTCCTGAGCTCTGAGGGGTGGGGTTTAATGAAAACTTACCCTTTAGAATGTCAGTGGGATGTCCTGGTCAAAATGAACCATCGGGGCAATGTAATATTTGATCAGTGGCTCGCAGGAGGTAAGGAAGAGAACTATGTACATATTTAGTGAGACTCAGGTGAAGAGGAGGGTCAGCCAAAGGGGTTGAGATGGGGAAGATTCAGGCATGTGAGAAGTTTGTAAGGAGGTCACTGTGGCTGGAGTAGAGTGGGGAGCAGATGATTTGGAGAAGGAATAGAGACAGGCAATGATGAGTATTGTGGCGACTGTAAATACCCATTTTGACTCTGAATAAATAAATAAAGGGACTCATTATTTATCACCTCATTTTGGGAACTCTTGGAGTTTGCAAACTCCTTATAGACTACTGGCCTCAAGATCTAAATTTATCTTTTTTGATCTGCCTTATGACTGTTATGGTGAAATGAAAATAGCCAACTTGAGTGCTACTTTCTGATTCACCCTTAATTGGGTCACAGGCTCATGTCGTCATTCTAAATGCCCCAATGTCCTTGGTCATAACATGAAGGTGTTTATTACAAAGGCAATCAACTGTTACATAAACTGTTGTTTGTTGGTAGTAGAAACTCAGAGAAGGAGTCTGTAATAGATTTTTCATGACTGACAAGCACCGTAGTACAATTCTTGCGAATAGAGTGAACAAGGGTGTTATAAATAGTTACTCCCGACTAGATATACCCAGCTGAACTATCCCTAGAAAATAAAAATGCACAGCTATTCTAGATTTGTGATAGATGCTTGTATGGGGAGCCTGATCGTCTTGCTCAAGTCTATGTCCTTTTATCCAAAACAATGGTTTATTAGATGCATTATAGGATCACCAGAATACTGAGTCATATATTATATGGGGTTGCATGCCATCTTTATTCAAGTTATGTACTTCCAAGTCAGCATTCCTTTCTTTTGGTAGACATAGTGGAACCAAGGCTGAGAGCTGTGATGTGAACTAGTAACCAACAGCATGAGTCATCAGGGAAATGCAGTCTTGATCACAGAACTAGTAAAGAATATCTATTAGCTTTCCAGGACCAATACTATGTTGCTCAAGGTTCAAACACAAATATAATTATTAGAAGCATCACTGCTGATTTAGGTATAGTAGCTCATAACTGAATCCTAGTAACTGAAAGACTAAGGAGCATTGCCATGTGTTTGATGCCATGTGGGCTACATAGTTCAAGATTAGCTTGAGCTATAAGACCTTGTTTAAAAAAATAACAAAAAAATTGTGCTTAAATGTTTGATTCTCTCATGAGATTCTGTAATATTAATAAAAGTGTTTTTTACTTTAAGCAGAGTTTAAATTAAACCAAAGACTCTAAGTTGATCCATACCTAATAAAGATAGTTCAATGCTCAGCATATATTGGAATGACATTTTACTTACAGTGATGTGAAAACAGTATCTATTCAGGAGAAACCATCCATCAGCCTTTGGGTTTTTGTCTTATTCTAGACTTATGATGTACTGTCCAATACTCTTTTTGATGCTTACGGTTTTGACTGAATGCCTCCCTCTAAGCCAGGTAACCAGGGAGACTGACTGATTCTAATATTCTACTAGGCAAGAGTTTGGTAAATTATGGCTTTTATTTGGTTAGATTTGTTAAATGCATTTAAACTTGTGGCATTTTCAACTTAAGGAGTGTTTGTAGATGTAACACCATGTTAAGCTGAGGACCTAGTTAGGCACACTTAATCACATAGAAACATTTTGGTTGCCATTTATCAAATGCACAGATTAATAGAATTCTGTGTGATATTTTAATGAATGCTTTCACTGTGCACTGATCAAATCCATTCTCCCTTTACCTATACGTTCCCTGCCTTTTCCAACCTCTTACATTTAAAATTCTATAATTAGGTCAATGTTTTTTCTTTTAAGCTTCTCATATGAAAAATATGTGGTGCCTGTTTTTTTTTTTGCCTTGATTATTTCACTTGGCATAGTGTTTCCATTTTCTCTAGAACAGGATTTTATTCTTCTTTATGGTTTAATAATTACCCATTGTGTATGCATGCATGTCACATTTTCTTTGTTCATTCAACCGTTGATTGGCACCTAAACTAATATATCTTAGCTATAAATACAGGCATGCAAGTCTATCCTTGGTATGCCAATTTTATTTCCTTTGGACATGCACATGTTCTCAGTAATGAAAAGTAGTTGTTACATGTGAGTTCATAAGGTAGTTTTTAATCTTTTCAAGAGACTCCAGACAGTTTTACATAATGATTGTAGTAATTAACATTCCTATCAACAGTGTATGAGACTTTCATTTAATTCACACCCTCATTAACCATTGTTATCTTTGGTTTTTGATAATAGCCATCCTAACTAGAATAAGGTGATATGTCGTTGTTGTTAAGGTTTGCATTTCTCTAATGGCTAGTATGATTAAGTGTGTTTTATACATTTGTTGGTTATTTGAATTTCTGCCATTGAGATGTATTTGTTCAGACTTTTTTTTGTGTGTGAGAAAGCATGTTGGTGGCAGATATTAAAATTAGCATTCATATGAATTCCAGGAAAATAACAAGGTCGGGGCAATGCCACCTTTGCTTATTATAAAGGTTCCTGTTTACTTTTCTGCCCCAGAGGGATAAATTAGGTAGATTATTTTATGGAGCTGGGAGTAGGGTAGATCTGGCTGCTCTCAATACATGTTGATTTACACAGCAAGGATTTCCTTTTGATTATCAGTTCAAGCTGCTTATAAAGGGGAATAGTGTTGTGGAATATTTGTTTACACTATAGAGATGTGTCTCCACCTATGTTGCCTTCTTATTGGTTTACTAAAGAGCTAAATGGCCAATAGCTAGGCAGGAGAGAATAGGTGGGAATTTTGCAGGAGAGAGAGAGAGAGAGAGAGAGAGAGAGAGAGAGAGAGAGAGAGAGAGAGAGAGAGAGAGAGAGAGAAGCGCGGGGGGGGGGGACCTGGGAGACAGAATCTAGGTTTGAGATTTTATTAGAAGACTTGGAGCAAGTCAGATGTGCCTACTAAGAAGAGGTAACCAAGTGATGTGGTAGAATGTAGATTTAAAAACATATGGGATAACTTAAGTTATAAGAGGTAGTTTGGAGAAAGTCTAAGATAAGGTCAAGCTTTCATGATTAATAATAAGTCTCTGGGTTATTATTTTCAGGCTGGTAGTCCTGACGAAAAAGTACTACTATAGAAGAGTTCACACACAAGTAGGCTTGGTGCTGCCAGGGAGTAGCCAAGAAGACTCTCTGGAGTTCTTGACACTTAGCTGTGTTTAGCTCACAATCAGTGTGCAGAACCTGGGGTTTAAGGGAATGCCAAAGAGTAAGAGAATAAGGAAAAGTATCAACTTTTTATTCAGAGAACCCTGACTTCTGCACTGTTTTATAAATAGTGATTTAACATGAGTTAAAATTTGATGCATGTATGAAATATATATGTTATTATACACTTGGAGCCATGCATACACACACACACACACACACACACACACACACACTCAGAGTTCACTATAAGAGTTGGTTGGCTTAGTAGAGTGCTGTCATTGTCCTCTCATGTCAGAAATAAGAGTTAAGCTTTGATGAGTCTGAAGTAGATTATTGGTGTTTCATAACAGAATTCCTAGGTTGTAGCATTGTTCATAATGACCAAACCTAAATCAAGAGCCCAAACTCAAGACTCTTAGGAAAGAATTTGGACTCTGAGTAGCAATGACCTGAAAGGGAAAGGGATTTTTCTTTGTCCTTTTGCTGCTTTGAACCCACCTTTGTCATTCAAACATTCCTTCAAGATTTTTGGAACACATTGATGCTTAGGGTAGTTTCTAGTCTTGTAATATCTGTGTTTATCTTTCTTCATTCTTCCTCCCCTTTAGTCTGTATCATATTTAACACAATACATGCAGTAAATAGATGTTCACAATGGTCTGGTTGATTGAAACATAAGCAAGTCTTTTAAGAATGAGTAATTGAAAATATTGATGTGATACAGATCGAAGTCTCTGTGTGATCTTCACTGTATCTCTTTCCCCAGCAATTCTGACTACTTATTGCTGATGAGACTCAAACTGGTGCAGCCACTATGGGAATTAGAGTGCAGATTCCTCAGAAACCTTACAAAAGGTCTACCATATGTCCAACTGTACCACTCTTGGGTATATACCCAAAAGAGTATATATCCTACTGCAGAGATGTTCGCACAACTGTGTTCATTGTTGCTCTGTTCACATTAGCCAGGAAACAGAAACAGTCTCAAATTCTATCAACTGATAAATGGATAATAAACAATGGAATATTACTCATCCATTAAGATTATAAAATTATAAAATTTACAAGTAAATATATGGATCTGGAAAGCAGTTATACTGAGTGATATAACCCAGACCCCAAAAGATAAACATCAAATATTATCTTTTATTTGTGGGTGTTAATGTTGAATCTACAGCTGTGTTATGTTTCATTTGGAATACACATAGAGGCCAATGGTTTAATAATATCTAAGTATTTGGTTTAAAAATTACAGTGTTCTAGGCAGAGCACCAGCGCAGGCCCAGGCGGGGCGGCAGAGCAGAGGTGCAGGCCCAGGCAGGGCGGCAGACAGCGGGGACCAGCGCACAACACCGAGAGCAGATCGCCCCACTACAATTAAAGCAAAGAGGTAGGCCTTTGGTTGGTGAGATCCCTAGCAAGGAAGGAGCCGGGTCCTGTTCCTGAAGACCCTTCTGAGGGGCGAGAGGGAACTTGGCCTCTGGCAGGAGCCAGGAAACAGAGCAACAGCATTTTGTAAGAGGAGCCCCTGGCCAACAGGGAAACCTGATCCAGTTTTAAAAGACCCATTAGATAGCTTCAATAGGAGGAGATGGGAAGGAACCAAGGAAAGAATTCACCCAAAAATCAGAAAAACAACAAGAAAACACCAGAACCCAATGATCTTACAACAGATGGACTTGAACACCCTAATACGGAAGAAGTGGAAAAAATTGACTTTATGAAAGCAATAGAGTCCATTAAACAACATGTGAAAAATGCCCTTATAGAAATGGATGAGAAGTATAACCAAAAGTTTGAAGAAATGAGTAAATACGTACATGAGACCCTGGGA
>NW_026068113.1:664723-665745 GCF_014885135.2 Alexandromys fortis
AATAGACAGGTTAAAGAAAGAATATTAAGAGCTGCAAAGGAAAAAGGCCAAGTAACTTATAAAGGTAAACCAATCAGACTTACACCTGACTTCTCTGTGGAAACCATGAAAGCCAGAAGGTCCTGGATAGAGGTACTGCAGAAGCTAAGAGACCATGGATGCAAACCCAAACTACTATACTCAGCCAAGCTATCGTTCACTATCAATGTAGAAAACAAGACCTTCCAGGATAAGAACAAATTTAAACAATACGTTGCCACAAATCCAGCCCTACAGAAGGTAATAGAAGGAAAATCGCAACCCAAGGAATCCAACATTGCCAACACTGCCTACAACAACTCAGGCATCTAGCAACCCTTCACCAGCACAACTCAAAGAAGGGAGACACACAAACTCTAATACCAAAAACAATAAGAATAACTAAAGTAAACAACCACTGGTCATTAATATCACTTAATATTAATGGTCTCAATTCACCTATAAAAAGGCACAGGCTAGGGATAGAGAGATGGCTCAGTGGTTAAGAGCACTGCCTGCTCGTCCAAAGGTCCTGACTTCAATTCCCGGCAACCACATGGTGGCTCACAACTCATCTGTAATGAGGTCTGGTGCCTTTTTCTGGCCTGCAGGCATACACACTGACAGAATATTGTATACATAATAAATAAATAAATATTAGAAAAAAGGCACAGGCTAAGATATTGGATATGAAAACAGGATCCAACATTCTGCTGTTTGCAAGAAATACATCTCAATCACAAAGACAGGCATCTACTCAGAGTAAAAGGTTGGGAAAAGGTCTTTCAAGCAAATTTCCTAAGAAAAAAGCAGGTGTGGCCATATTAATTTCTAACAAAACTGACTTCAAACTAAAATCAATCAGAAGAGATCGAGATGTTCACTTTATACTCATAACAGGAACAATTCATCAGAATGACATCTCAATCCTGAATATCTATGCCCCTAATATAAAAGCACCCACTTATGTAAAAGAAATATTACTAGAACTCAAGGCAGACATC
>NW_026068113.1:670150-756532 GCF_014885135.2 Alexandromys fortis
GGGGAAGAGACAGAAATCTTTAATAAATAAATATATTAAAAAATTATAGTGTTCTATAATTAAATGTTTTTTTTTCTTTTAATTCCAAACATATCACATGGTCCACCAAACTTAGCAGCAACAATGTGCGTACTCATGTAACATTTGGGCCTGCTTGTTGGGGTTTTTGTCCTGCCCAGTTCCTACAGCCAGTAAGCCCCAAAGATAAGAAACACAGAGGTCTCCATAAGTTATAAACTGATTGGCACATTAGCTCTTATAGTTTATACTAACCCATTATTCTTATCTATGTTAGCCACATGACTTGGTACCTTTTTTGGCGAGGCAGGTCACATCCTGCTTCTTCAGTGTCTGGACAGGACTGCATAACGAGCTTCCTTTTTCCCAGCATATTCCTGTTCTCCTTGCCTACCCCCCTCTACTTCCTATCTGGTTGTCCCTCCTATACTTCCTGCCTGGCTACTGACCAATCAGCATTTATTTAAAACATAATTGACAGAATACAGAATTGTCCCACACCATATTCATGTTCAAATGTGTGGACAATAACCTAAACCACACCAATGATTCAAGGACACAGTGGCTGCTGAGCGACTCCTGATGGCTTAGGTGGTTTTTCCTCCATGGATATTGTACTGTTTTGTTTCTAAGCCTGCTTACCTGACGTGAAAGTTGGAAGCAATGCCCTAGTGTGACTGGGAGAATTACCAAGGCTGAGGTTCTGCGATGAAATCAGGGTGTCAGGGTAGAAACCCAGTCTTTAGATTAAGGCTGACCTGCGTGGTTGAAGCAGATTTTGTAGGGTAAAGGGCTTCTGCTGAATGCTGTGATGGGCAGAATTTGAGGTGGAAAACTTACCCTAGTCAGCAAAAGCATAAGTTTCACATTTTGGTGGTAGGTGAGTGATACATCTGTGATGCTAGAACAGAAGCAGGTGGATCTTAGTTGTGCCCTAAAAGAGAATGTGGGGCTAGCCGGATGTTAGCTGCATAAGACTTCAGATTCAGAACCTTTGGTGAGCTCAGGGATTTGGGGATTTGTGTATTGCAGGGTGAACTGTCTTTGTTAAGGCTCTTCAGAACCAGCCTTAGTTTTGTTGATTTGTAAGAAGGATTGTACAAAGTTGTTCTCACAATCAAGATGAATTACAGTGCAAGGTCAAAGCAAATTCAGCGAAAGCAAAGGCCCATGGGGCCAGGTCTAGAGGACACCAGAAGAAGTTTCCAAGAACCCTCTCACCCAGGACATGTTCTGCTCTTTTGTGGGAAGTGCTGTATGTGAAGAGAAGTCCAGGGAAAGACTCAGTGACCAAAGTTTTATTTTCTTTCCAGGAGGTGTGGGTTAAGGAACATGTCAAAATTCAGGTCTTTAAAAGGAAAGTACAAAGCACCCTGGTGTACAGGTGGTTTGTGTGTAGCCATAATAAATCATTCTTTCCAGGGAGGGTATGGTGGGAACCTTCTTGAAGTCTTTATTCTAAGGGCAGGACAAGTTTTGCAAGTAGATCTCAAGAAGACAGACTGAGAACTGTTTTGTCAAAGCCCCTTCCCCATAGTCACCGATATCATAATCTGTCAAACACTAATGCTGAGGCTGGAGAGGTAGCTCAGTTGATAGAGAATTTACCGCAGATGCATGAAGACTTGAGCTGGATCCCAGTAGCCATGGAAAACCTGTAATCTGAGTGCTCACATGGCAGAATCAGGAGGGTGCTGGGGGCTCCTGAGAAAGCCAGACTAGCCGAAAAATAAAGTGAGGAATGAATCAAAAAGACACGAGACATAAACCACTGGTATTCGCCCATGTGCATATGTACTATACAAATGTGCATACACATGTACATGTACACACATATGCATGCACACACACACACACATACACTGGGATGTCTACTCTTTGCAGTACAGGAGAGCCTAGCAGAGATGAAGATTCTAATTTTGTGTCTTTACAAAGAATCAGTTGAGATTAATTCTGCTCCAGACTGCCTGGTTGGGTGAGAACCTAGGAATCAAAGGAATGGTGGTTCTGAAAGACATGCCTTTCTGGAGCATTAGGCCAGGGCAGTTTGATCAGTCTCACTGGTTCCTTCACAGGTAAGACCATTACTAATTGTAGAGAGTTTATTTTGAACTTCATCAGACTGAAGCCCGCTGAGTCAGGCCACTGCCTTGCTTTCAAGCTCCTCTCAAGTACTTTGCTCTGAGATGTATTCCCAGCTCTACACACACATTCAGAGAGGTGGGGATCTGTATCAGATTGAGTTTAAAAAAAACCTGGAAGGGTTGCCACAGTATACAGTAAGCGTTTACTCAGTCCAAGACCCAAAGACAGTGGTCATCTTAAAGCCTTGTACCAATGACTCAGATTTTATTCATTTAAGACTACACAGGAGGGAAAACTCCTAGCTGAGGTTGACAAGAAAATGTAAGCAAGTGAAGCTAAAAATAAAATGCTGTGTGGGATTCCTCATTTCAGACAGGCTGTGACAGCGCCAAGTGTCACGCAGCTTGGAGTGGTGAGGGAGAGGCATATATTTAGATGGTTAACGAGGGGAGGGGGATTCTATCACTTCTTGAAGAGACTGAGCCACCAAATGCGATGAAATTTCCCTTGACAGAAAGGAGCATGATTTTGCCTTCCCCATCCTCTCCCCTAAAATCCCTAGGTGACATGGCACACTTTCATACCTCCCTAGTACAATCTAGGTCACCTGTCCCTGAAATAGCAGAGTCCAGTGAACAGGGCATACAGTATTTGACCCCAAACCTAGGGCACCTACTAGGGAATGCTTTATTCCCACATTATCTCAGGGTCAGAGTCATCACCATGGGACATCAACAATGGAACCAACCTATGCATCAGTAATTGTTTTCCAAACCTTTTGGCCGAAGAAATCTTATTTTTCAGAAGTACAAGATACAGGCAGGGAAGGCAGGCCTGCTGTGATGGAAGAGGCTGAGCTAATTCTTTGTCCCATGTCCACTGGCCCCAAATTACAGTGCTGTGGAACCTCCTGGAGATCCAGAAGAGCAGGACTGCTGTGTATAGGTTGTGCACATAGATAATATGAAAACTTGCCTCAGGGGAGAGTCAGAAAATAGCCAGTACAATCTCCTTGTAGATGAGAAAGTTGAGGCACAGCATCCACAAGCTACTGCAGAGTCAGGATCTGAATGCACAAACTGTGACTCTTAAGTTTTCTTTTTTTTTGGGGGGGGGGACGACAAGGTCTTATGTATACCCAGGCTTGTCTGGGACTCACTGTGTGGCCAAGGATGACCTTAAGTTTTTGATCCTCCTGCCTCTACCTCTGGAGTGCTGAGATTATAGGCATGTACCACCATGCTCGGTTTACGCAGCACTAGGGACCAAATCCAGGGCCTCATGTGTGCTAGGCAAGAACTCTGCTAACAGAGCTATATCCCAGCCCAGTGCCTTCCATTTTCCTGGTGTTGGAGAGACTTTCTAATCTCTAAGTTCTCCTTAGCCCACCCATGATAAAAGCAACCTCAGGGTTGTAAGGCTAGGGAGTAACCTATGCGTGCTTCAGAGAAGGGATAAAAGTGGAAGTGCCTTTGGAGTCAAGGTATGCTTTCAAAAGTAGCAGCTTGAGTACACAACCAGACCATCTTCAATCTTATTATTAGGCATTGACAGTGCAAGAAAAGCTGATACACTACTGGGATCAGAGTGGAGGCTTCCCAACAAGGAATTCTAATAATAAATGACATTGGACTTAGTTTACTTGTCACCATGACAACGTATCTAACAGAAACAGCCTAAGGGACAAAAGGGTTTTTGGCTTATGGTTTCAGTAAGACTACAGTCCACCATGAAGATGGCACTTCTTCAGAAGTCATGAATCAGGAAGAGAAAAGCTTAGGGCTGGAACCAGGAGTATGTAAACCATCAAAGGCCTGCTTCTAATAACCACTTTACAGGAACCAGGATTAACCTTCCAAAGTCTCCACAGTCTTCAAAATTAATTCTACAAGGTGGGGACTGAATGTCCAAAATATGAGCCTATGGGGATACGTTAGATCCAATCCATGGCAGAGCATGGCAAGTCTTTAAGAGCTGCAGCCAGTCTTCACAGTAGATTAAGATTAACTCTGCCCACCAATCCCCAAGAACAGTATCAGGCTCATCTATATGTAGGCCCAAAGAGAGTAGATTTTTTTTACCTCAAATTTATATGTTAAAAATCTTAACATATGAATTATAAGTTAACATATAGTGCCACTGAAGATGATTGTATTTGGAGTTGGATCTTTAAAGAGGTTATTAAAGTCAACTGAATCATATTGGTGGCACTTGGTGTCCTAAGAAGAAGAGATTGGGGTAGAGGAAGGTACAGAGGAAAGGACACACAAAGAGGGAATGCAGCTAGCTATAACTATGGAGAGAGACCTCAGAACAACCCAGCCTTGCTTACATCATGGTCTAGGACTAACAGCCTCTGGAACAAAGAAACACATTTTTCCTGTTGTAGACTGCCAGTGAGGTTGTCTTTTACAGCGAGGGGGGACTACAGAGAGCATCCACAGATCTGCACGGGGATTCTGATTTTGTGGCTCTAACTACTGTTTGAAACTCTGCATTCTTATGGAGAGGGGGTAAAGGACTTTCTTTTCTGTTGTGTTGCACAATTTTTATGTTGGCTATCATGTATAATCACTTCCTTCTGCCCAGCTCCCAAACTTTTGTTGTTAAAATGCTGGAATGCTTTTTTTGGTCGTCTAATGTGGATTTTCACGAAGCAGATGAAGTGAGAAGCATGTGTAGCGACCAAAGTATGAAACCAATTAACACTTCAGAGTATACCTAAGAGGGGCTGACAGAATGTCTCCTTAAACCCTGAGAATATTAAGGAGCTTACTGCTGTTGTTATTTTCCTAGAGCACAAGGGGTACTTCTCTCTGCATTCGGTACCCTTGCCCGCAAAGGTAAAGAGCAACTTTTACGCATTCACTATAGCATTGTACGGGAGACCTTAATCAGAGATGTTGGGGAAGATAATCAGAGATGTTGCATCTCCTCTTCCTCCTCTAGTTCCCCACTCGTCCTTCTATAATGAGCTCAATTAAGGTTCTTACAGGAGCAGGGGCAACTTACCAGGGTGATCTATAACTGAAGAAAACAGCTCTCGCTCCCTCAGTGACTATTAACTGCCTACAAATCCTCAGAAGGCCTTTATGAGTCCTTGCCCCTCCATGGTGGGATGCTGACCGGACCCATCTTTTCCAGGTGCTCATATCTGCTGAGAGTACTAGAGTGGACAGGGAAGATACTGTTCTTTAACATGCCACCCCTTCTTCTGGCTCTTGCATTTTTCACTGATGTTCTTTGAGACTGTGTGTATCTGTGTGTGTGTGTATGGTGGTGGCGGTGGTGGTGGTAATAAGCATGTATTGCTTCTAGCAGACTTGTTGCTAGAACTCATGAGTTGCCTTTTGAGGCCAAGAGGGGGATGAGGAAAGGAGATAGGAATGGCACAGGGCATGGGCAGCGAAAAGTTTTTGGAAGACATAGGTGCTTAGATGATCTACGCTTCATATGGTACTGATATTCAGAGCTTCCCCCAAATGGGTCAGATGGCTAGACTTGTGGCTTTGGAGACAGAGAAATCCATCTGTCTGCCCTAGGGTAGACAACTTAACTTTTCTAAGCTTCAATTTCCTATCTTTAAAATGGGAATAATCATAATCAATACCTCATAGAGTTTTATGAGATACACATGAGTTTAGTTATTCGTGTGATGCCTACTTATTTATTCAGGTTGTTTGCAGGGAGGAGGGATTTGCTAGCTTTAGATTTCCTTTGATTCAGAAGAGCATGGTAAAAACTAGGAATTCTTCTGGACATGATTGTGCTTAGCTGTAAGTCTAGCACACAGGAGGCAGAAGCAGGTAGGTGAATTCAAAGCCAAGTGAGATACTTAGTGAAGTTCAGGCTAGGTTGAACTATACAGTGAAATCATGTCTCAATCAGTCACAACAAATACAAACCAAGCAAGCAAACAACCCAAAGGCTGAGGTGAGATGACTTAATTCAAGGCACAGATATGTAATTCTCCCATCTGATCTCTTTTGACAAGTTATTTAATTTATGCAAGCTCCAGTTTGTTCATTAAAACGCAAACAGTGTCACTGGTTGGCATGTCTCAGAATCTCTGTGAAGATGAGCTGCGAGGCAGTATAAGGAATTCACTGCACAGCACCACAGTAATTTAAATTATTATTATTGCTCTCATGCAGAACACAACAGTTATTCTGAAGGATGTCCAAATTTGGGTATGAGAACCAATCGCCTGAATGATATTGATCCACACGTGCTGTGAAAATCACTCTCTGTGGAAAGGTGAAAGATATTCCCAGAGGAGAAGCATTCCTGGTCAAATGAGTTTTACAAATGCCTTACACTCTTGTCCCTCTTAGAGACTACAAGGTCAATTTATACACTAAATATTATGTGGCTTTGCTTCTAAGACCTCAGGCAAATGCAATACTCTTAGATATCCAAGTGCTTTACGTAAAATAGGGAAGTGTGTGTAACGTAGACATAGTCTCCTGAAGATGTTAAACCATCTCTAGGTTCCCTAATATGCCAGTGAGATGGAGGAGGGTCATCTTTTTATCTGTTGTTTCACTGGTTAAGTAATAAATAAAACTGCTTAGCCCTGATAGGACAGAAAATTAGGTAGGCGGAGTAGACAGAACAGAATGCTGAGAGATAGAAGCTGAGTCAGGGAGTTGCCATGATTCTCCCACTCCAGACAGATGCAGGTTAAGATCTTTCCTGGTAAACCAGCTTGTGATGCTACACAGAATATTAGAAATGGGTTAGATCAATATGTAAGAGCTAGCCAATAAGAGGCTGGAACTAAAGGGCCAAGCAGTGTTTAAAAGAATACAGTTTCCGTGTAATTATTTTGGGTAAAGCTAGCCAGGTGGCGGGATGCAGCCTGCCGCTCCATACAACACCAGTGCTATGCATATAGTGCTATAGTGTTGTTATAGTGCATTGTTTAGAAAAAGTGAAGCATGCCTGTACATGTTTGGTATAAATGTATTTTGTTCTGAGTATTTAAAAACCACAGTTGGTTGACTCTGCAGATCTGTAGTAAACTAAGGTCCCGAAAGGACCTTTGTTGACCAAGCCTGTGAGACGCTGTTGTGGTCACACCCCTCCATTGCTTTTGTTCTCAGGACACTCTTCTTCACAGAATACCTGGGCATTTTGCATGAGCTTCTGACCTCTGACCTATCTGAGGAGATACCATACTGTAGTTTTCTTTGCTCTGTTTTAAATATTGGCTCCTTTATGCTCCATGTTTTGAGTCTGTTTGTCTGTCTGTATGCCTGTCTCTCTTTTTCAAACTCTGTCACTTTTTCTTTATGTCTTTTATTTGCCTTTGATTTGTATTTGAGTTGAGCTGCAGACTTCATAATTAGAACGTCAACAAGAGACACATTTATGATTTCTGGCTTTTTGTAGGATGATGAGCCTAGACACAGCAGAAGGTCACAGAGGCCACTACTAGTTCCTCTTTCTCTGTTTCAAAATACAAATTTCCTCCAAATCCCATGGCATTGCTCCCTGCCCTCTGCTTCTTGCCTTTCTTCTATGGCCTTAAAGCTGTATGTCTGTAACGTTATGGCCTCTAGAGGGCAGTGTGGTCATAAGAAAGGAAGTTTGCCTTAGTTTTCTGGAAACTAAACCTATCTAGATGTTACTCTAAGAAGTGCTGTCCCTCCCTCCCTCCCTCCCTCCCTGCCTCCCTCCCTCCCTCCCTGCCTCCCTCCCTCCCTCCCTGCCTCCCTCCCTGCCTCCCTCCCTGCCTTCCTCCCTGCCTCCCTCTTTCCCTCTCTCCCTCCTTCTCTTTCCCAACTTCTTTGGGAAGAAACAAATGTCAGCTGGAGCCTTGGAGGCCAACACTAAGGACAGGTGGGGATCCCAGAGGACAGAACTCCAACTTTCAAAGAGGCCAGGTCCTGAAGTCAGTTGACCAGGGTGGTGACTGTGACTCTGGTGTCATCACTGTTAGTGTGTACAGAGCTATAAGAATGTTTTCACTTTAGGGCTCTGTTCATTAGCGAAGACAGCTCTGATTATTTTGACTAAGTGAACTTCAATAATTACATGAAGATGAGTATTTCTGGCTTTGGGGTACTGGGTCAAAACAGAAAGAAAAGTGAAGCATGAGAGAGAAATTGGGGTTCAACCTGAAGGTCAGAAAAGCAAAGCTTCCAGTTACTTGGTCTTACCTCAGTCTGAAATGGTGATTCTGCCTTCAGGAATCTCAGAATGAGACTGTGTCTGTGAGCTGTCTCTTCCCATCTTATAATCATCTCTAGGGCTGGGATTAAAGGCGTGTACCACTACCGCCTGGTTTCTATGGTTAACTAGTGTGGCTTACTGGGATTAAAAGTGTATATTACCACTGCCTGGTCTGTAAGGCTGACCAGTGTGGCTGTTTTACTTTTCTGAGACATAGGCAAACTTTATTTGTTAAATTGCAAATGAAATGCCACTGCAGAGAAGGGACATTTGTTTCCATGTACATGGACTGTTTCATGTCACAATATAAGCAATGCTTACTGTCTCTTGGTTGTTGGAGCAAAGGCTTATCCAGGCAGAGTCAAGTTTTGCAGCCTGCTGGCCCTCAGCAGGGTGAATTGGGCTAAGTCAGTTCATGTACTTGATGTCATAGTTATTTCATCAACTAATTCTGTCTCAAAGAACAGTTATAAGGGTTAAGAGTAGTGACAAACACAGCATAGTTCCTACTAATACACCAGTGTGACTCACAGTGTGGCGCCTGGACCAGCCTTATTATCAGCCGCATGACCTGGTAACCCACTAGAAAAGAGACGCTCGGGTCCCGGCACCCCATATCTACTTAACCAGAGACTTTGGAGCCCAGCCAGCTGTGTGCTCATAAACCTCTCTGTGACTCTGAGGCATGCTAGAGCCACAGAAATGGTGTTGTGCTGGAACTAGCTTATCGATGCTGCTGAATAATAGTATTTATTGTTAATTTCATGGTTGTGAATGCTACTAGAAATGAAAAAATATACTGTCTTATAAACGACTGACAGTGTTGTTGGAGGACCCAAATACCGAATGTGGGAATTTGAAGAACTTGCATGGTTACGGGCGATAAGAGAAGCCAAGGTCCCATGCATTGAAAACTGTGCTGGCTGGTAGGACTGGCACTGCTGCTCTGTGCTGCGGGTGGGCTTAAAGCATGGGAAGCGTGGAGACAGCAGAGGCGTGGGAACAGGACGTGCTGACTGAAGGAAATAGCCATGACAATAACTGTGATGTAGAAGTATGGCTAATCAAGAAGTGAAGAAATTACGGAGCTTTAAAACACAGTCAACATTTGGGAGCTTCCGTTATAGGCCAGGCTCTGTGACACTATTAGCACTGTGGATGTGGATGCTAGAAATGCTTGTGGAGATGAAATATTAGAGAGGTTTGAGTGCGGCACACACAAACACACACACACACACACACACAGAGAGAGAGAGAGAGAGAGAATAATACATCAAAACAAATAAAAATTATAAAAAAGAGAAACATGTTCCAATATTCTTCTGTGTCATGGTTCTCAGTTTAGGAAGATATTACCATGATCAACACCACCATCCTGTGCTGCTTCTGGACTCAGGCCTTGAAAACACTGCCCCCACACAGTTCCCCAGCCTTTCTTCCTCTGCATTGGTGCCCTGGATTGCAGCTTCCTGTGCTAGATGTGTTGCTAAAAAATTGTGGAGCCCTTTCTAGGTAGAATTCCTGAGTGAATCCATGGAGCAGAGTTCCCCGGAAAATCTGTTAGACAGACAGCTGAAGCAGAAAGCACAGACAGAAAGGCTGGCAAAAGAAGAGGCTGAGACCTGGGGAGGGGTCTTCTTACTGAGACACTGGTAGGGTTCACAAAATGGAATATGTCAGTTATGTAGGATATAGGGATTTTTGAGGTGGGCCATTTTCTAGTGTTGTTTGTATGCATGTTGAACCACTGAAAGGTTCTTTGTAGGAAAAGAATACCTTTCTGTTTCTTTCTGGAACTGAGATAAAGGAAGACAAAGGAGTTTCAACATAGCAGGGGGAGAGTGGGAACTGTTTCAAAGCGTTCTTTTCAATTATTTCCCTGAAAGTAGGATCCTGGAAAAATATAACATTTTGAAGTTAATTCTAAATTTCCCTGGGTTCTTTATATACACAGGATTTGCACACACACACACACACACACACACACGCACACACACACACACACGCACACACACACGCACACACATGCACACACACACCAAGCAACCACACAAACAAAGAAGTATTCTCCTATATTGTTTTGTGTGGTGACTTCAGTTTGTGAAACTTTAATTTCCTGCGACATGTTCTTCCAGCTGCCACAAGGATTGCCTTCAGAGCTCTGTTCTTGAATACACTTGATCTTGAAGTTCACATGCAACCTTTTCTCAGATGTGGTAGTGATTCTCTCTGTTAGCTCGGTCACTGATGTGTGCGCGCGCGTGTGTGAGATACCTCTTTTAGTTTCCACAAAGAAAATGCTGGGAGGTCCTCTCTGACCTTTAAAATTCTTGGCATGAGCTTGGAGCTCACCTGAGGTGGAAGGATCCCAGGGCTTGCTGAGTGATTCTTTGTTATTTATTTTTAATGTCAAATTATAACAAGAACTTCCAAGGCCTCTGGGGAAATATCCTTAAATAGAACAGAGCACCGTGGTACATCTCTCAGCCAGGTATAAATGAATAAGCTGGTTGCCAAGGGCAAGCAAAAGAGTGGAGAAGTTATTATTTAAATGTTTGCATGTAGATACAAGTATATATTAATGTATATAAAACTATAATGAGAAAAATTACATTTTAACAGTAGTGATTGTTCACTTGGATTGCATTAGGTCCAAGTTATGAGAATTCAGTCATATTCAGCAAATATCTTAGTGTTGGACCTAGAGAAGTGGAAGACTGGTCATTATATTCTCATGTAAGCAAACAAGCCACATGTTTTCAGTTCATTTTTAGGACTCTAAAATAGGTTGAAGACTGTTCTAATTAGCTTTTCTGTTTCTATAATAAGACTCTGATCAATAGCAACTTGGGAGGAGAAAAAGGTTCATTCTGTTTTACAGATTACAGACTACAATTGAAGGAAGCCTAAACAAGAACTCAAGGCAGGAACTTGGACACGGGAACTCAAACAGGGACCAGGGAGGAACTTGGATTACTGTTGTAATTGGAGCGGTGGGGCTGCGTCCCCAGCACCCCGGCTGCCTGGCTAGCTTATACCCTGAAATAACAACACACAAACTGTATTCTTTTAAACACTGCTTGGCCCATTATATCTAGCCTCTTCTTGGCTAACTCTCGCACCTGGACTAGCCCATTTCTAATAATCTTTGTAGCACCACAAGGTGAGCTTACCGGGAAGATTCTAGCCTACGTCCATCCTGGGTTGGAGCTTCATCGCGTGTGCCTCAGAGAGCTGAGCTATGGCATCTCTGAGCTCACTTCCTCTTCCTCCCAGCATTCTGTTCTGTTTACTCCTCCCACCTATGTTTTAATCTATCAGGGACAAGCAGTTTCTTTATTGCTTAACCAATGAAATCAACAGATTGATATATGATACTCCCACATCAGATTACTATCTTGCTTCACCTGATTTGCTCATCTACCTTTCTTATACAGTTCAGGCACATCGGCCTCAGGATGGCACTGCCTCCAGTAGGCTGGGCTTCCTGTATCAGTTATCAGTCAGCAAAATGCTCACACAGACCTGCTCATACTCTAACCCACTGGCAGCAATCCCTCTTCAAGAGAGTGTGTTAAGTTGACTACCTAGATTAGCTGTCATGAAGAGAGAAAATATACATCGAAACATTCTAGGTAAAAGGTTCTGGAAATACAGTGACGAGTAATATGAAGTGGATATTTCCATGGAGTTCATATCTCATTGTATTTGTGTATATTTGTGTTTGTGTGCAGAACAGTAGAAAAAGAGAAAAACTGTGGATATGTACCATTGAGATGTTCAGGGTGTCAAGAGACCTCAAGGATAATTGATCTGGGCTATCAGAGAACTCTGTAGATGAAGTAATGCTTTGTATGAAATTGTAGACAAGAACAAACAAGGCCACGAGAGAACAGACAAACACTCTAGGCTGAGGGAACCACATGCCAGTGCCCTGCAATGGGATAATCATCATGTATACAAAGAAATAAAAACACAGGCCAAAACACAGAACAAAGAGGAACACAGAAACACCTGGCTCTGGACTGTGAAATGTGAACTAGACACTCAGGGGCTGGCAAAGCACATTGACTAGCTTTGTCATCTCTAAACAGTCATGACCATTCTCCATCTGGTTTCCAAAATGTGATCACTTATTCTAAGCCCATTGCAGTTTTGTTAGGAAAATTTCCTTTATCATGAAGTAGAATCATTTTTATTCATTTCTGTTCTAGTTTCTTTCTATTACTGTGATAAAACATTGACCAAAAACAACTTGGGAGGACAGGGTTTATTTACCTCATACTTCTATGTCACAGTTTATCACTGAGGAAAGCCAAGGCATAAATTTGACACATGAAGAGAAGCAGAGGCATGAAGGAAAGATGCTTTCTGGCTTCTCCTGATTCGGGCTAACTGGATCCCTTGTATAGGCCAGGACCATTTACCCAAGGATGATACTGCCTACAATGTGTTAACCCTTCCAGCAATAGCAATTAGCGCTCAAGAACATGCTTCACAGACACACCAATAGACCAATCTGATGGAAGCAATTTCTCAACTGAAGTTCACTCTTCTAGACATGTCAAGTTGGCAACAAAGAATAGCCATCAGAGCTGCTCAGCTCTAGGCTCCATGCTCTGGAGTACTGTAAAGAAAACCCTCTGCTTATTTTTTCCTTCTTTGGGCTCATATTTCTTCTAGCTCTTCTGCTTTCTAAGTTTAGTCCATCCTCATGTGGTAGGATTTAAAGATTCATTCCCAGAAATATTGTCTTCTTTGGAGCA
The DNA here is from genome assembly GCF_014885135.2 of Alexandromys fortis. Taxonomy (NCBI): domain Eukaryota; kingdom Metazoa; phylum Chordata; class Mammalia; order Rodentia; family Cricetidae; genus Alexandromys; species Alexandromys fortis. Next base: position 683,197 of record NW_026068113.1, read on the forward strand.
TACCACTTAGTCAGCATCCTTCCTCAGAGGCCAGGGTCACCACTCCCCACCTAGTGCTGGGCCAACACGGAGAATGCTCGATCCTCTTTGATATATTTCTATGATCAAAGTCTTCCTTTGACTCTTTTCTTACAATGATGATCAAAACCAAGGCTTGTGATAGACTAAATCCTTTAAACCCCTTTCTTGTAAGCTGCTGTTAAGCCAGGTGGTTCTCATCCAATATGTATGTGGGCATTTATTTTTAATTTATACCTTGTCCATTTCTAAAAGTGACTGTTGGTCTAGAAATATACACCTACTCAGCTGAAATGAAGATCCAGAGAATAGCAGAAATGTTCCATCTTCACAGATTTTTTTGGAGTAAGTTCTAATGATACTTTGCTCGATTTCATTGCATTGACGCAGATCTCTTGGTTCTATACTTTACCAGATCTTTCTCTTCCTTGAGTTGTGAACTGCTCTCAACAATGTGCCACCTGTCAATTCGCTGCTACACAGTTCCTGATTCTTTAGGTGAAGTTTCAGCTTCATCACCTACTGGCTGTTTGACTTAGAGTAGATCAACTCCCTTCTCTGTACACTCACTTTTCTAATCTGCATAATGCCGCTTGCCACATAGAGGTATTGAAAAAATGCAATAAACTAATAAAATAATGTCCTTTGAATAATGCATAGGACAGGATAAACTCACATATTTATTATTGGATTTATCATTTAAAATAGCTATGTGCATAGGTGTATGTCTGTGTGTGGATATGTGCACACACTAGTACAGGAGTTCATGGAAGTCAAGAAAAGAGTTTTCTATCCCTGGAGGCAGAGCTACAGGTTGTTGTGAGCAGCTTTACATGGGTGATGGAATCTGAACTTGGGTCCTTGGCAAGTGCAGGACTTGCTCTTAATAATGCAGCCATCTTTCCAGTCCTATTTCATTTTATTTTATTATTGTGTGTGAATATGTATCACACACACAGCATGTATAGAGGCCAAAGGACAACTTTGTAGAGCTAGTCCTCTCCTTCCACCTTTACACGGATTCTGGGGATTGAACTCAGGTTGCCAGATTAATGCTGCAAAGTCTCTTTAGTCACTGATCCATCTCACTGATTCCTTATTTATTTCTGTGTTGAAGCACAGTCTTAACAGTGTAGCTCAGGCTGAACCAGAACTGATGATCCTATTGCATTAGCTTCCCAAGTGCTGCGTCTTCTATATGTTTTCTAACACTTATTATTATTAATATGAATATTTATTGAGAATGTGTTATGTTCAATGGGAAAGCATGATTGTTTATTTACTTTTGCTGTGTTTGGTTATCTGGTCCTCTTTGGCCCTGGAGCAATTAGGCCTGAAGTGTAAAAGCCTGAGAGGAGGTGGTTGGGGGCTGTAATTAATTGACTATTCAAAGAGAACTGACTGGCCTCTTGCCAGGGCTTGAAAACTGGGCCAAGATAGCTTTTCAAATGAACAAAACAAACAAAAAGAAACTGTATTCCCCCAAAGGAGTTAGTCCGACAGAAATGCTGCCATTTTGTTAAATCTCCTTTTCAGCATAAGCCCTCAGGACTGAAATTAAGAGAATACTGAATTGTGAGCAGGAACCCAAATGCTTAACCGAAAGAGACTTGTGGCGTATCCCTTGATAATCACCTGACCCTAGTAGCTCACAGAGTCATATATAAGCTCAAGAGAGAACTGGAAATTTCAGTGAGCACCTCTGAAGTCTACCATAGGAGCCGTGACCAGCAGATTTACATCAGGTCACCCACATTGTCCAAAGCTTGCTGTGGGTTCAGTCCCCTTGAGTCCCAGCACCATGGACCCTACTTCTGAAGACGATTCCACCATTATCACCCTCTCTTTTACTTCTCCCTAGTAAAGACTTGTTCTCCTTTCCTCTACGTCCTAATAGTAAGTAATTTATGCCATTTCAAAAGCCTATTTCATTTTAGTTTTCACGTGGCTCTTGCCTGGCTATCTGTAGCTATCCAACAAACTACCTCAGTATTTAGTGGCTCACCATGGGTCTGTTTTATTTACCAACTCGTGATTTGCTTAGGAGTTCATGGGTCAACTGATCGCTCCTCACAGGGCAGCAGTTACAGTAGCTCCCTCTCCGGGCCAGCAAATTCTCCACTGAGAACTGTGAGTTTCCTTACAGCAAGGTAGCTAGGTTCTGGCATCTTATTCAAAGAGAACCAAGTCTCCAGTTGTGTTAGCCGAGCTTTCAAGTCACGTGGTGTCACATTTTGATTTCTAGGGAGGAAATACAGAGTCCGTCACTGGGTGATGTTAAAATAGCACACTGGAGAAAGGGCACACGTTTTGAGAGGTCCGGTGGTGGTTTTTAGAGCACAAAATTGGCCCAGCTCCACATCCCTTTAGATCTGTTATGAAATTAAACAGGGCAGTAAATAAGGAAACTGTTGAGTGGATGATTGTTTTCCTTGGAGACTGTGTTGCCCCATGAGAATGGGAACCGGCACCCACTGTTTTTTCTGTCCGTCTAACTGCTTCACCCCTTCTCTACCAAAACCCCCCTGGATTCATCAAGGAGACTAGGTGCTCCACCATGGTGGGGCTGCATCAAAAAACAAATTGATCATGGTAATCATGGTGGGTCTAAAACATCATGAACCTCATATTCCTCACTTCTGACTTACTGGTGTAGGAATGACCATGAGATCTCATTCTTTCCAAAGAGATGCAAGAGAAACATACAAAGAAGAATTGTGAAAAAGATTTCCATTCCAGGCAAGAGAAGAGGACAGGAAAACTCTGCCTCCACCCCTACTTTTGCCTATAGTCCTGTGGAAACAGATTTGAAAGGGTGGCTGCCATCTTGAAATTGTGATGTTATCGACATGGAGTTAAACCAGCCAACTAATATTCTTAACATTGCTTAGCTCATAGATTAACTAACTCCTGGGCCTGCCTCTCTCCAACATCTTGTTATGTGAAGTAATTAATTATCATTATTTAGAAGCCAATTTTAATTGTCTGTTTCAGCACTGAAGCAAAGCTCAATTAATGTTCATAGAAAAGAATTGAATCCCGTAACTGATTTGGCTAACTCACTTTGTAGTCTGGAACATGCATAGGGACGAGTACACAGGATTATAAAACCACATTTCTTTTCGGTTGCCATTCTGAGTTTCCTTTGTGATGCTTGGGGATTTCAGAGATGGATTAGCTCCTGAAATGTCTACAGCCGGAGCCCTTTCTTTGGCCTGCGTATATCTAAACAGCAAGTTTCCTTAGGACATTTCTTTTTTGGTCCATGTATTTAAAACACAAAGGCCTCTGGGTGTGCTGGCTTCTTGGCATTCCCGAGTCTTGCAGCTGAGACATAATGACTAACTACAGGCAATTAGAGAGTGAAGTTGGTACCAAGCACTCAGACTAAATGGAGGATGCAGCTGGGTCGAGGCAGGTCTTTCTGGCATCAGTTGGGGAAGCTTTGCCAAAACACCTGTGAACTCTCACAGCCTGCTAGCAAAACCTTTTCTCTCAAAGACTATTCCCCTTGTGTTTTCAGCACGTTTCCTAAACTATTGTATTTATTTGACCTTTTAATCTTTCACAGGAAGTTATTTTTTTTAATAGTATATTTTTAGCTCTTTTTTCCCAAGCAGATTCTAAATAAGGATGGAGAGCTTAGCCAGAGAATTTTATGATGGACAAAGAATGGTGAGACAGGAAGGCCCTACAAATAAGCAGTGGAAGGATTGTGATGGCTTGAACTTCACTCTGAAGCTCATGTGAGAATTTAATTGCCAGCATGATAGTAAGATGAGACCTGTAAGGCTGTGAGAGTTCTGCCTTCCTGAGTGGATGAGTGCCTTTATCAGAAGGTGGATTAGCTTTAAGATAGGTTTGTCCTGACTTCAGCTTCCCCATTGCCCTCTGCCTGTCAGGTGTTCTCTACCTTCCACCATGCTACACGGCAGCACTGGCACTCATTAGAAGATGGCACCATGTTCTTAGGCTTCCAATCCCTAGAGTCACAAGCCAGGTAAATACTGATTCCTCGTAAATTACCCAGGCTTTGGTGTTCTGTTACTGCAACAGGAAGTAGATGAAAACAAAGGTGGAGGGAAATGGGCAGGGATTTCACTATCAATTATTTTATTGGCAATTACGTTTGCTCTTTGACAATTTTCTACATATATGGACTGGTCTCTGATAACCCTCTCTTTTCTCTCTTCTATCTTTATCAATACCCACTCCTTCTTATCCATCTTTTCCTCAGATTCAAGGCTTTTGGTCTTGTTTTGCGACCCATTTAGTTTACCCAGGGCCATCTGTGTGACTAATGGATTGGAACTATCGCCTGGAGCCTGCCGGGGTCACTGCTTCACCACAACTAAGAAAGTTCTAAGATTTATTTTTATTGATTTTGCATATGCTTATGTCTGTGTGTATCTTCCATGTATACGTAGGTGCCCCTGGGATCCAGAAGAGGGTGTTAGATCCTTTAGAGTTAGAGTTCGAAATGGTTGTGATCTCCCTCATGTAGGTGCCAGGAATTGAACCTCAATCCTCTGGAAGAGCCACCGAGTCATTTCCCCAGCTTCTTCCCATTAGTTTTTGAAGTCTCATACATGTCTTTCCCCCTTTTCTTCATCCCTTCCCTTTATCAATTACTAGGGAGGTAAGTGACTTTGGCCTGACTAATCACAGGGCCCTGCTATCATCAGGCAGGAATGACTGGTGTCGGTCAGTCACATGACCCTAGGCCCCAGGGTCAATAGTGGAGTGTCTATTGCTGAGTTCTGATTCTGGAAGGGAGGAGTCTCCAGTCCTGTGGAAGAATGTGTGATAACAGTGATAACATCAGGGGCACGGATGAGGGCATGTTTCTCATTGCACGAGGAGTTTTCTGAACTGGAAAGTCACAGTGCAGAGGACAGCAGACACAGGACAGGGAGAAACAGACCAGTGGCTGTATTATATAGATACCTCAAATGAGCTCTGGCTCTCTGGTTATAAAAACAAAATTTCCACCTTCCCATTCATGTCATTTCATGGATGGATTCCTTAAGCTTATCTACACTGTTAAAATCCTGGTAGTAATTCTTGGAGTCCCTGCTAGTAGAGCACAGTGTGATGGTCTATTAGGGATACAATGATGTCCCAGGCCTTAAATCTCCTTTGTTCCCATTAAGTGATATTGTTATTTGAGAAACCAAGCCATGCCTATCTGGCTGGGGAAATGTTATGTGGTACTGAGACATTTTGGGATAGAAAATAAACAAAAATTTCTGGAGACTTAGTCATAGCCTTTTGTTGTTCCGGTCTGAAGGATTCTTGGGAATGGGTACCCAGGGATCCCTCCAGACTACTGACTACTTTACGGGTGAGAAAGGATAAATGGAAGATGGTAGTTTAATATTTCCTGTGTCAATATTTTGGGCATGTTTTGTGTGATGTTTCTATTAGAAACAAGAAAAATAAAAATGATATATGTTGTTGCTGGCCCATGTATGTGCTTCTTTCTGAAGATTTTAAAATATATTATTAATTATTATTATTATTATAATTTCACGCATGTATATACAATGTATTTTGGTGACATTTCACGCTCTACTTCTTCCCCTGTCTGCTCAGATCCACTCCCAACCCTCACCTTCTCTCAATTTCTTCTAATCTTTTTTTTAAAAATTATCCCATGAAATCCTGTTTGTATTCAATTCATGGATGTAGAAACATCCATTGGACTGTGGTCAAAGTACCAGGGATCATACCCTTAAAGAAAACTGACTCTCCCTCCTCCAGAAGGCATCAGTTATCAATAGCTCATCAGCTAAAGGTGGGGATGAGGAAGACGTTTTTGTGAAAGTAACTTGTGGGAGACATTTAGTAAAGATGAGATTACTGATTAGATTGTTTTGAATATAGCCATGATGCAGAAGTAGAGAAAAATCCCAACAGTAAGAGTCCCATTGCTGTGCTTTTACCAGCTTAAAGCTGTGTCAGGGATGTGGGGCTTTTGGTTTTACAAGAAGAAAGTCTTGGGCAAACAGAATGAGTTGTTCACCAAGCTTGAGGACCCTTTGAATATTTGATTCATCGGCACATTTGCCAAGTACCTGCTAGACGCCAGTCATTGTCTTATTTCTATGGTTTGACAGATAAACAAGAAACAATCCTTGCTTCAGCAGACCTTTAGAGTCATGGAGTAAAATGTGAAGTGGGATCTCTTTAATTCTGTGACTCTATGAATATTGACAATGTTGTACTCTGAACATTCACATTTATAGCTGATGTTGAACAAGACAAACACAAAGAGCATAGAATAAAAGTAAAATCAAATTTTATTTGGGAATGGAATTGCAAACAGAAAAGAACATTGCAATGGGAATATGGATGGCACAGAAAACTGTAGGTATGCTTAAAGGAATTGAGATAAGGAAACTTATATAAGAGATAAGGGTCTGAGATAATAGTCTCTGATCACAATGATTTATAACAAGACAGGCTCTAATTTATAACAATTAGAGCTTGTTGGGCAACTGTTTTTGTAGAACTCCTTTATGTCTAAAGTAGCATTAACCTTCCTAGAAATCGTGGTTGCAGGAGAGGGTTGTCTTTGGTGATAGTTAATATCAGACATTTATAGGCAAGAACCTTTCATTGAAAAATCATACACTTTATTTTTGGTTAACACAAGTGATTCTATCTTGAATCTAACACCTTCTGTAATGTGAAATCGTAATCCAGGAATTTGATTTGTTTGCTTTATATACATTTAAATATGCAAGCAATTTGCTATGGCTGGTTGATGAGGCAGTAACGCACTTCTATTGAATAGGAGTTCTGTTATCCTATCTGAAATGAGCACTGTTGGTTCTCTGCCTGGATCATATAGACTCAGTTGGCACATGGTGCACAGTTGTTGAGAGTGTTCCTGCCAACAGCTCATTATCAGATCTTCTAATGAATTGCCCTTAATTCTTAGGAGCAACATCAGCAGAAGGTACTGAGGAGAGTATGGCCACACAGGTAAAGCCCATGCAAAGTCGATTCTCACGTTGAAGGTTCCAGAGTTTTCGGTGAGACCAGGGGCCACATTTTTGCTTCTTCTGTTTCCTCAGTTACTTGTAGTTTTTTCCTCAAAACACTTCTGTTACAGGTAGTGTCACCTACACGTTTTTATGCTGAAGTCCCCAACACCCATGACCTTGAAGTGTTAGAGTACTTGAAGACTCTAACACTTGAAGACTAACATGGAATGGCCAAGTTGAAATAAGCCCATGTGTATGGATCCCAATCCAAAGTGACTGCTGTCTAAGTAACAAGAGGAATTTCAGATCCACACAGGGACGCCAGTGATTCAGGGACACAGGTACTCAGGAACACAGGGACACAGAGAAAAGACCTATGAGGCCAGAGACTGACACTGGCCATCTGACAAGGTAAGAAGAAAGGCCTTGGAAGAAACAGGCTGCTAGTTTGCTGTTCTTGGACGTCTGCCTTCCAGTACTGAAGGAAAATACGTTTCTATTGTTTAACAGTCACCTGTGTCAGGCCCTTTTTCTCTTTGTATTCTATAATGCCAAAATTTATTGAATAATAAAAAGTACAGAAGTTGCATCAATTTTATTGTCTTGAATTCGTAGTGAACTCTGACCACAGATGATATTACCTTCTGTTTGGATGACTTGGAGAGTTGAGATGAGAACACCAGGAATTAAGTATTTCTACTGACGTTTTCCTTGAAGCTCTATGAGATTTGAGATTTAATAAAGGTTGAAAGTTAATAATGTCCTTTTCATTTTTTTACCTAATCACATATTGGTGTTTTCTTTATAGGAAAAAATATACTTACATTTTAAACATTTTGTTATATGATAAGAATTTGAAAATTAGCCATTATTAGGACTAGAGAGATGGTTCAGCCGTAAAGAGCCCTTGATGCTCTTGCAGAGGACCTAAGTTCAAGTTCATTCTAGCACTCACATTGAACAGTTCAAAACTGCCTGTAACCCCAGTTCCAGGGCAGCTGATGCCTTCATCTGGCCTCCATGGGTATTGGCACACATGAGGTACATATAGGAATATGCACATAAAATAAAAATAAAATACATCTTAAAACCAGCTGCCCTTGAAATTAATTGCAGAAACAATATTTATATTACAAACATGCTCAGAAGCTGCAAATAAGTTCTCCCTGCTTCCAAGAACCAGCTGGTGTGTATTTCCCAGCACACCAAGGGGCCTGAGTGTCCTTAAATGTGTAAATTTGCATGCTATCTCTTCACAGTACTGCTCTGCAGGTGGTGTGTATTGCCTTCATTGCTTACTTTTGTTGCCTCTTTCAGGATCCTACATTTACCTTTGCTTTTCTGTGTTATGCTTATTCCCTTTGTCTCAGCACCTTTCTTTTATTTAAGGTCTGCACCAAGCATTATTTTTCTCCAAAAACAAACAAACAAACAAACAAAAAAACCCCAAAAAACCTCACGATTCCTGCCCCTTTCTCATGTTCTCCTGAATCTTTTACCATTCTAATGTGTCTATTTAGATGCTTAAATAGTGTTTTATGATTAAAGACAACAGTATACATTTATAAACTTCTTTAAGATTTTATTTTTAATTATGTGCATGGGTTTGTGCATAAGCATGTAATGCCTTTACAGGCCAGAAGAGGGAGTCAGATCCACCGGAGCTGGAGTTATAGGCAATTGTGAGATGCTTGATGTGGGTGCTGGGAACTGAATGTGGATCCTCTGCAAGGGCAGCAAGTGCTCTTACCCTGGGAGCCATCTCTCCAGAACCGTTGTGTATATTATTGTACATATAACATATAATAATACCTATTATATTACAAAGACACACAGAATCTGTCATAAAGAAAAGGAACCCACCATTTGTGACAACACAGATGAATCTAGAAGATAGTATGTTAAATGAAATGAGTCAGGTTCAGAAAGACAAACCTCCATGATGTCATTTGTTTGTGCAGTCTTATAAGTAGACATAGAATAGTGGTCACTAGGGTTGGAGGTGGTTAGGGTGTGAGGGATGGTGAGTCAAAGGACACATGATGCCGGTATGAGGAATCACATGTAAAAGGTGTATTACACAGGAGGGCGATTATGACTAATACAATATACATATTGTATGTTTAAAATGTAATAATGGGTTGTAACACCCGATTCTGTGTTACCTCCTTCATACAGTTCATGCGCCACTGTACTGTACGCGAGTTAGGCAAGGGTCTGGAGATTGAAAGAACACACAAAGAGACCTGGGTCATTCGAAAGGAGATCAGCCGAATGTCGTTTATTCATCTTTGGGGAAATCCTTATATACCTCGCTGCTGCACAAGGATTTCCGCCCAGGCAGGTGGGAAATTACCACACCAAAGATGGAGTCAACAATGCCTTACAGCTAATCACCAGGTGGGGCAGAGGGAGCACAGGAACAATGTTTTAGCTGGCTAACCAGAAACTGTCCTCAAGATGCACCCCAGGAACAAGGGTAGACCCAGACCCTCCAATGGATATTACATATTCTCTTGTGCGTGTATAGGTTTATGTGTGTACATAACGTGTGTGTGTGTGTGTGTGTGTGTGTGTGTGTGTGTTTATATACATGCGTGCTTAGGTCAAAAAACAGACTTAGTTGTTATCCTCAGATGCCATCTACCTCACTTTTTCAAAGATGGCTTCTCATTAGCATGGAATTTGCCAACTAAGATTAGGCTGGTGCCTAGAGTGCCCCAAGATTCTGCCTGTCTCTGCCTCTTCAGGACTGAGATTACAAGAATGGGCCACATGCTCTGCTTTTGGAGATGTCTTTGTTAGGGTTTTTTTTTTTTTTTCTTCAACTTGATACAAGCTAGTCATTTGGAAAAAGGATCCCCAGCAGAGAAAAAGTCCCTACTAGATGGCCTGGGGGCAAGCCTGTCAGCATTTTCTCAATTAGTCAGTATGGGAAGGCCTAACCTAATGTGGCAGTATCACCCCTGGGCAGGTAGTCCTGCATGTTATAAGAGGGTAGAATGAGCAAATCTTGAGGAGCAAGCAAGTCAGCAGTGTTCCTCCATGGTTTCGGCCTCAGCTCCTCCTTCCAGGGTCCTGCCTTGAGTTCCTGTCTTGACTTCCTTTAATGATAGGCAGTGATGTGGAGGCATAACTGAAATAAGCCATTTCCTTCCTCTCCAAGTTACTTTTGATCATGATGTTTTGTCATAGCAATAGAAACCATAACGGAAGTGGGAATAGAACACATGCCCTTATACTTGCAAGTTAAGCACTTTTCCAGCTGAGCTGTTGTCTCAGATTCGGTGTTACCACAAAAATAACTACGGTGTGAAGTATGTATTTGCTGATTAGCTGTAGTTAAACAATCTATGATGTATGTGCATTTCAGAGCATCACATTGTCCAAGATAAAAAGTACTACTCTTTTTTTTTTTTTATCTAAAATCAACTAAAGGAAAAGAGTTATTTCTCCTCAGTGAAGGCAGGGGCCTTTGGTTTTACCCCGCTTTACTTTCTCAGTGACAGCTGGCTTCTAGACTCCAGTCTTGTGAGCCCGACATCTAGATGTATATCAGTTTCCTTTAACCTAACCCTAAACCAATCTATTTCCTAACTTGTAGAATGAATAGAAGGAATGCCAGTGGCTAGTGTTTAAATCCCTGCAAGCTCTTCCCTTCTAATCAATTCTCACTGAACTAACCTGACTTCCCTGTGGGACAGTGAACTCTTCCAAAGCTTATAACATAGATGTGTGTTTGTCCAGATGTAGTGGTATATTATTAGTGTTGTAGTAAATAAAGTGCCTGAAGATCAGTGCAAAGCAGCCACACTAGTCAGCCATACAGGCCAGGCAGAGGTTGCACACACCAAGTCCAGCAGCCACACTAGATAGGCTGGAGAGGAGTGGTGCATACCTTTAATCCAAGCACCAGAGAGGAATATAAAACAGGAGGAGACAGGTTTCACACTCAGCCATTCTGAGGATTCGTGGAGGCAGGATCATCATTTCAGTGTGAGGTAAAGGTAAGGGCCAGTGTCTGGCTGCCTTGCTTTTCTGGTCTTCAGGTTGAACCCCAATATCTGTCTCTGGGTTTTTATTATTCATGCTATGGTGTGTGTTTGCCCAGGTCAACTACCTGATGCAAGTGACTCTTAATGGGTTTTCAACACCGGCTTAACCTTGGTAGGAGCAATGCTTCCAGGTAGATAATGCATACAGAATTCATTCTAAGACGGCGTGGTCTGAATCAACAAGGAAGTCCAATTTACAACAGAGAATCCTACACCTCATCTCACTGTTTGTGTAAAGTTCTTGCAAGATCTTAGTCACTTTAAAACAGTCTCCTACGTTTCTGTGAATGAGTCAGGCTTCTCAGGGAGGCTTGCACTATAAAATCACCATCAAGCTAGTGAGTCATAGCCTTGTGAATGATTACTCTGGGACCGGAATGTCTGCCACAGCCCAGCTACATAGTCAGCACTTCTATCCCGTTTCAGGCATACACAGCTAGAGACAGGGAGGAGACAGGGTGGGATTAAAGTGCTGGCTCCAGGGTACATCCCTCTTGCTTCTTACAGAGTTGAATCACACTCTGGCTGGCGTACTTTTATTTTCATCTGTTTTGGGAGGAGATTCATTTCGATGAGGCTACTGTCATACACATTTTAATGGTTTGCCTCCTTTTACTTCTTGAGTTTTAAGGATTGCATTTTATTTTTGTTATTTTTCTCTGGGCCAGGGATTGAAGTCGTGCCCAGCCCAGAAAAGGAAGTATTTGCTAGTCATGAAGCACATCATTTCCTGATATAACAATCATGCTGTCCCTTACCAAAAGCTGAAACTCACATGACTTGTATGTAACATGAAGCCTCCACTTTCTAACTCTGCCACCATCTCACTTCCTATGTCCCTAGGACTTTCCAGAACTCTCCAGGTCACATTCTCTGTTGAAGAGCAGTGACCCTGCATTCCTGTTTCCCTTCTACTCCTTGCATTTCTATTTGCTTGATTCCTTTCCCTTTCACTTCCTCTTTCTTCTTCACCCACTGTTTGGTCCTGATGGTACAGGTTAGACACAAACCAGGCATTCTGGAGCTCCTGTTTCCTGATGTTACCTCACGTTAAACCATCTCTCTTCTTTCTTTGTCAGTGTCTTTGGAGAGCCATTAAAGGCCCAACCATGGACGTTGTTTGAGCTCCTTTAGGCATCTAAGTGTATTTCTGATCAGCCACTCTGGTTTGGTTGCCTGTGCCAGATGTTTGTCATCTGGTAAGGAAGGGAAAGGTCCCTGTGCTTACTGAAATGTAGTACGGATGAGGAGAACAGAACCAGGGGGAGAGAATGGAAGAGAACAGTGGTGGCTCAGGTAGGAAATATTGTATCTATCCTCATTACAACACATTGGTATTTTCTTTATTTTTAAATTATTTCTTTGAAAGTTTCATAGAACATGTTTTGAACATATTCAGTCATTTCCCTCCACTCTTCCCAGACGCAGCAGCTCCCTACCCATCCAAGTTTAAAAAAATCCTTCAAGACCAATTTATGCTGCCCAAATATTCTCAAATGTCTGGTCTTCCACTGAAGTGTGGCTTATTTACCAAGGGCCACACTCTAAGAGAAAACCATCTCCCCCTTCTCCAGCAGCTAACAAAAGCTGATAGCCCCACAGCAAGGTGCAGGGTTGTGTGCACAGCTCCCCTTCCATGCTGCCATTTCATCTGGCTTGGTCTTGCACAGGTTTTGTATATATGATGTCTCAATGGCCGTGAGTTAATTAGTGCAGCTGTCCAGATGACAGTGTTCCTTGCCACCACCGCCTTTTGTTTGGACACACTCTTTTTTTGTCCCCTTTTCTGAAATGATCCCTGAGCTTTAGGATGTGGCACGTGTGTTATCTCTAGGATTTAGCATTTACAATCTCCTATTTTCAGCACCTTGGTCAGTTGTAGGTCTTTGTGTTAATCTCTGTCTGTTACAAATAGCTTCCATGATGAGGGTTGAGAATTGCATTAATCTTTGGGTATAATGATGTCATTAGGAGTTGGTTTAATACTACATCCATTTGGCAGAATAATAGAAGTGGGTTCTCCCCTAGGTCCTATGACCTGTGTAATCACAGGTTCTTTGACTGATAATGTTGCCAGGTATAAATTTCATCTTGTGGAGCAAGACTTATATTCAGTCGGAAAGTGGTTGACAAAGAACTCCCTGACATTTATTTAATCCTACTTCAAATGTGAAGAGTCAATTTTAAAAATTGATAATAATACTTCATCATTGCCTGGAGGTGGGGGCAAGAAAAAAAGAGAGTCATTATTATGATTATTTCAAGTGTTAGGGTTTGAACCAGGGCCTTATGCATGCTAGCCAGACTGACTACCACTGAGCTACATCCTAGCCCGTGAAGTCGGGGAGTTGTAAGAGGCACATCTTAGAGAAAGCAGTTGGAGGAACCAGAAGTGTTAAACACACAGGCTATTTTCCTTCAAAGGAAGCAAATGATGCCTTTTCACTGGGAAGGCTGGAGTGGATGTTGGCCAATAACAATGGTGATCCTTTGCTATTCTATTAAGCGCCAGTCTTCATCTGAATCCCCCAAATCCTGAGCATTGTTTAGACCCTAATCCTGACCTTTGTCTCATAGTGACTAGAACCCAACCTTGTGAAAGAGGCCCCATGTACTTTACATCCTCTGTCAATAGACTCTATCCTTATGCTTATTACAAATCCTTCCTCCTTAGGCTCTCACTGTTTATTGATCAATAGAGTTCATTTTTACTGTAAAGGTCACAGATGCTCTGCTGCTTTCCACTGGAGCTTGGATGTAGCCATCCCTGGAGCTTTGCTATGATAATCACCACATGAGACCTGTCCCTTAGTCTTACTGCGCTTACTTAAATGTGCAAGAAGAATACCAGACTCTGGGAGCTCGGACCCAGCACCTGCCTGGGTGGTGCTGACTTGCTTCTTCAGTCTTCACCTCATGAGGATCATTTCCCTTCTGGCCATGACACTTTCAGGGACCCTGACAGGCAGGAAATTGTGGTTTTGTGCACGTAGAGTTTCAGTGTTTTAAAAGGATGAATTCTGGAGATAGATGGAGCACACTACTATATATGTACTCAAGGCTACATAACTGAGCTGGTGAAGTTCCTGTTACATGGATGTAACACAGTTTAAAAAACTGAAATCGACAAAATGAAAAGTTTGCTCAGCTCTACATAACACCGAGGAAAAACCCAGTAGTCTGTATTTACAGCAATTATTGTGGAAACTGACCCCTTAGGACCAGTGTCTGAGAGTGGGGAGTACTGGGAGAACTTAAATTAGGGGAACAGATAAACTGGAGCTGAAGAATTGGTGTCCATGGAAACTTGTCTTGGAGCTGCTTATCAAAGCAGGAAGCAAGTATGTGCTGATCCATAAGCAGGGCTTGTCACACAAAAGAACACGTAGTGCAAAGCCCTGCAGCAGGACAGAGCAACTCAGAACACTGCAGAAACTGAAACAGGCCTGTGAGGCTGGTGCCTGTGCAGGAGAGACAGGTCAGAAGAAGATGGAGTCGAGGTGGGGGACTGGCTTGCCGGAGCACAGCCAGGCTGTCTGTCATTACTCGGAAGCCACAAGGGCAGAGTTTAGGAGTAAGGGAGAATGATGCATAAACTCCAAAATATTTGATAGATTGATTTTTTCACAGAAAATATTTGATACTTCCACTTTCGAGGGTTACAAGTGAAAATATTGCATAATTTGATGGAGTTGTATAAACATGACTGTGGCTGTACTTTCCCTATCTCCCATGTGCACCTGAGTTTATGCTAAACTAGGGTAGGGATCTCCTTTGTCCCTTAAGGTGATCCTTTGTAGTATAAGATTGAATTGACACTACACTTGATCATAGCAAAATGAGTCATGAAAGAAATCAGACAAATATCATACTTTATGATAGCCACAAATATAAAATCTTAGGTTAACTCCAACCAAACAAGTGGTTGCCTGTATGACAAGAACTTTAAGTTTCTAAAGAAAGAAATTGAAGAAGATACCAGAAAATGGAAAGATCTCCCATGCTCTTCGATAGGTAGGATCAACATAATAAAAATGGCAGTCTTACCAAAAGCAATCTACAGATTCAATGCAATCCCCATCAAAATACCAACATAATTATTCAACCTTGAAAGAACAATACTCAACTTCATATGGAAAAACAAAAAACCAGCTAAAACAATTCTGTACAATAAAGAAACTTCTAGAGGCATCACCATCCCTGCCTTCAAACTCTACTATAGAGCTATAGTAATAAAAACAGCTTGATATTGGCATGAAAACAGACTTGTGGACCAAAGGAATGGAATCAAAGACCCTGACATTAATCCACACTCCTATGAATACCCAATTTTTGACAAAGTGAATATGATACAATGGAAAAAAGAAAGCATCTTTATCAAATGGCACTGGTATAACTGGATGCCAACATGTAGAAAACTGCAAATAGACCCATATCTATTGCCATGGACAAAACTCAAGTCCAAGTGGATCAAGGACTTCAAGATTAGTCCCGTTACATTGAAACTGATAAAAGGGAAAGTGGGAAGTAGCCTTGAACACATTGGCACATGAGACCTCTTCTTAAATATAACACCAGTAGTACAGACCCTGAAAGCAACAATCTGATGTGGGAGATCCTTTTGTTTGTGTGTTACTTTTCTTGATTAATAAATAAAGAAACTTCTTTGGCCTATTAATAGGGCAGAACTTAGATAGGTGGGGAAGACAGAACTGAACACTGGGAGGAAGAAAGGCAGAGTCAGGGAGAGAAGCCATGGCACCACCAGAGACAGATGCTGGGAATTTTACCTGGTAAGTCACAGCCTCATGGTGATATACAGATTAATGAAAATAAGTTAAATTAAGATGTAAGAGTTATCCAATAAGAAGCTAGAGCTAATGGGCCAAGCAGTGATTTAATTAATACAGTTTCTGTGTGATTATTTCGGTTCTTGGTGGCTGGGATGAACAAGCAGCTCCTTGCAACAACAATCAATAAATGGGACCTCCTGAAACTGAAAAGCTTCTATAAGGCAAAACATAAGGTAAATAAGAAAAATAACAGCCTACAGAATGGGAAAAAGATCTTCACAAACCCCACAAGAATTCAAGAAACTAGACATCAAAATACAAAATAATCCAATTTAAAAATGGGGTACAGAGCTAAACAGAGAATTCTCAGCAGAAGAAGCTCAAATGGCCAAAAATATTTAAGGAATTTCTTAACATCCTTAATCATTGGGGAAATACAGATCAAAATAACTCTGAGATATCATCTTACACTTGTCAGAATGGCTAAGGTCAAAAATACTGAGCACAGTTTATGTTGGCGAGGATGTGAAGTCAGGGGAACATTCCTCCACACTGGTGGAAGTGCAAACTTGTACAGCTGCTTTGAAAATCAATATGGAAGTTTTTCAGAAAATTGGGACTCAATCTATCTCAAGACCCAGAGATACCACTCTTGGGCATATACCCAAAGGATATTCATACCACAAGGACATTTGCTCAATAATGTTCAGAGCAGTATTATTTGTAATAGACAGAATGTGGAAACAATTTAGACATTCCTCAACAGAAGAATGGATAAAGAAAATGTGGTACATTTGCACAATGGAGTATTAGTTGGCTGTAAAAAAAACAATGACATCATGAAATTTGTAGGTAAATGGATGGAACTAGACAAAAACCATCCCGAGTTAGGTAAGCCAGACTCAGAAATAAAACATGGTATGTACTCACATATAAGTGGATATTAGATGTAAAGCAAAGGATAACCAGATTACAATACATAGCTCCAGAGAAGTTAGATAACAAAGAAGACCCTAAGAGTGGCGCATGAATCTTCCTGGGAAGGGGAATTAGATGAGAGATCTCCTGGGTAAACTGGGGGCGAGGCAGGCAGTGAAGGGGAGGGAAAGGGGGATGAGAACATGAGGGGATCGGATGGTGGAGAGAGGGATGGAGTGGGAGAACAATGAAAGAGATATCTTGATAGAGAGAGCCATTATGGGGTTAGGGAGAAACTTGGTGCTAAGGAAATTCCCAAGAATACACAAGGATGATCCCCAGATAAGGCTCTTAGCAATAGTGGAGAGGGTACCTGAACTGGCCTTTCTCTGTAATCAGATTGGTGAACATTCCAACTATCATCATAGAGCCAGCCTTCATCTAATTAACTGATGGACCCAGATGCAGAAATATTTCAACCAAGCACCAGTTGAAGAGAGGAAGGAGGGAATATATGAGCAAGGGAGGTTAAGAAATCTACAGAGACAGCTGAACCAAGCTTGTGGAAAATCATGAACTCCAGACCCACAGCAGTAGAGACTCCATGGGACCAGACTCAGCCTTCTGTATATGGGAAACAGTGGTGAAGCTTGGACTATCTGAGGGGCCCCTGGGAGTAGGACCAGGATCTAACTCTGATGCATGAGCTAGCTTGCTGGAGCCCATTCCCTATGGTGGAATGCCATTCTCAGCCTTAATACATGGGTGAGGGGCTTGGTCCTGCCCAACTTAATGTGCCAGACTTTGTTGACTTCCCATGGGAGTCCTTACCCATTGGGAAGAGTGGATGGGAGATGGGCTGGTGGGGGTAGGCGAGTGGGGTTGGGAGCAGGGGTGGGAGGGAGAACTATTGGAATGTAAAATAAAATTATAAAAGATAAAGAGATTGAATTGAGACACTGAGGTTAACAGTCTTGCTTACGGACCTGGAACTGTAGGTAGCGGAACCAAGATTAAAGTCCTCACAAAATAGCTTTACAGCCTAGTACCTACCATTTTGACCAGAAAAACATGGAATTCATCTTACTCTGTAATTCCAAAATAATGCAACCAAAGCAAACCAGGGAAATATTGTTGGCCCAAGGAAAATACACACAAGGGGCATTTAATATTTTTTTTTCTTTTCTTGGTTAAAAAAATAAGTAGAAATGCCTTCTAAAAATCATGATCCCCTTTTTATTTTCTGATTCTTGGGGAAGTAGCATTCACATCAACAAGGTAGATGATGTGGTAAGTGATGCTTGACCGATGTAGAGATACACCCAGAAAGCCGGGTTTGTTTTCTTTAACAGCGGGAGACAATGGCAAATTACCAGTCACTGGAAGAAATGCTTGCCAGTCTTCTCCTTGCCAAATCTGACACCTCAGATACCCCAGATCTTCTGAAGGAGGAAGCTGAGATGACCAGGGTGAGGAATAAGAAGGAAACTGGATCCTTGAACCACAAGGGAGATCTTGCCGGGCCTCACCCAGCAGTGAACATTTCCAATGGGATTTTCCAAGAAGTGAGTTTTGGCTAGCTGCGATGGAATCATGAATCACAAAATAATGACATTGTGAGCCGTAAACAGTTTTAATTTATACAGGTGACATTTAAAATGCTAATCAGACCTTCAGATAATTGCTGGAAGTTAGGAAGTCACTGCTGGGAACTCTTCCAGTTTCTATGGAACTCCTTCAAAACTGCCAGCTCTGAGAAGGTGTTTCTGGCTTGGCCGACGTGAGCTCTGACTTCTGCGTAGCCAAAGAATCTGAGTGACTGTTGCTCCTGGTGACTCTTGAAGTAATTGAAATCTCGAGTCTGCAGCCCGTGATCAAAGGGTGAGAATTCATCCCAGGGAGGGGAGATTTCAATTTAGCTTCTGTGGTTTGGTCCGCTTGAAAGTGGGGAAGTATCAGTATGGAGAAAATTAGCTGTCTTTCACCATGTCTGACTTTCTGTGTTGATTTCAGGCCACACACACACACACATACCCAGAGGTACCCACAGAGAAGTTCATTTCTCCCCTGCTGACAGTATATCCCAAGGGTCTCAGTATTGTGTTTGTCCAATAATCAGTGAATGTTGGGGTGCCTACCATATGCGACCAGATTTGATAGACACATCTCTACAGAGGTTATACACAGAGGATTAGCACATACAACTGATATAAGCATACACACATATGCAAGACAGCATCTGAACCCCGATGAGCATCATATCCAAATTAAAGCCAGGTACACAGTGGGTGACCTTTATCTGACTAAAGACCAAGGGCATGGCAGTAGAATGAGTAAGGGCAGCAGTCCTCAGGGAGGAAGGAGCTGGCATTTTAAGAGGCAGACATGAACAATATGAAATAGCGACTGGAGAGAGGACTCAGCGTTGAGTGCACTTAGTGCTCTTTCAGAGGACAAGGATTCAGTTCTCTGCACCCACATGGTGGTTCACAGTATCTGTAATTCCAGTCCTAGGGCATCCGATGCCCTCCTCTGGCCTCCAGGGGCCTTGAACTCATGCTGTGCACACGTGTACGTGTAGGCAAAACGTTCACACACATCACATACAATAAATGTAAAGAAAAGAGATATGAGATCAAATGGGAAGTCCACAGAAACAAGAGAGAGCTCTTGCTGAGTTTCAGGGGAGTCTACTATGGCTACCTGTGGAGCTTCTCTTCTGAAAACCAGCTGGTGACCCTTGCCAGGTGTCCTGTGGATGGTGCTCTCTGTTTCATTGGGAAAGCAAAGGCATCTAAACTCCTTTCCCATTTTGAATGGCAGCTTTTTCTTTTAATACTTTGTTGAAAGATGTGTTCTTGGAAAGTCACTCTGACACTTGAACTTGGTTTTCTTCCCCTCTTCCAGGGAGGGCAGGCCCTATTTAGTCAAAATAAGTGAAAATTAAGATAGAAAGTGTGATATGGAGAAAATTAAGAGGAAAGTTCTGTAGAAAGGAATGCATTCAACATACTTGAGATCTGCGAACCTTTTCTTATACTAATAGATGTCTTCACCCAGTTCCTTGCACACAACATCTAGTCTCTCCTCACCGCATCCTTTATCACCTGCTTCTTCTTTTTTTTTTTTTTGAAGCTATGATACATGTTTATGTTGGTAATGCAGGGTTTAAGCAAAGAATAGCAAAGTCCCTGGTTGTGTCTATTGCCTCTAGTGCAGACTTGTCTCACAGATACTAAGTGAATGCTGTAGAGTAAGTTAACTTTTCTGTGTTGGTTTAGTTGTGGTTTCTGGTCTCTCATGACATATCTTATTTTAAAGGCTTTAGAAAGTGGAGGAAACCCTGACTGTGTGTTGTTGGTATGGGTGGAGCCATGCCAAGGACTCCAAGGCCTTGGACCCACAAAAAATTGGCAAAGCCATTCTCTACATGGGCTGGGCATAAAGTTGCAAGGCTTTCTTTGGGGTCTGGGTATGAGTGTTTATGGGCAGTCGACCAGTGTGTGTGATGACTGGCAACCGAACCTTCTTCTTTCTCCAGAATGTTTATAGCCTGAGCGTCAGACTTCTACCAAAAGACCTCCTCTGTAGACTACCTAACAACTTCTTCCATGTTGTCCCTCTGGACTGCCAGTGTTGTGTACTCTATTAGACCCCAGATTTCCTGTCTGTGGGTCTGTGCAGCCTTTACGGTGTCTGCTTGGCTCTTTCAGTATCTATGTGTTTGTCCTTTCTTCATCCCTTCTTCATTTCTAGTCACGGTTCTGGTGCTGACCTGATGATGGCTATGGTAAACGGTGGTGCTCAGGTCTCCACGGCTATGGCATAGTCTCCATTTGTCATGGTTCATATCTTACCAACAGCCAGGTGGCTGTCCATGTGATTTGTGTTAATGTTTCTCTTACAGCCTGGGGCCTGACAGGATCAGCACATCACTGACTTTCCCTCTCAGCTCCATACACATACATGGCGAGGGCCTTAGCAAATCTGAAGCCATTGAGGCCTTCCTGGGCTATAAGGAGTCATTAGGCACATGTGGTCCATCCATGACAAAATTTATTCAAAGGAGTCTTGATTCCATTGTGCTGTTGGGAAACGAAAAACAACTGCAAGGAACTTGGGGGTCTCCTAATCCAGAGACAGGGCTCCTTGCTTTAAAATTCCTAGTCTCAGCTGGGGAAGAGGGTCGTATCTCCCCAAAGAAGAAGCAAGTGTTGTCCAGTTTGCTACAGTCCCCACCAAGCTCTATTGTCACCTCAGTTTGAACTGTGATACCAATTTGCTTGCCTGCCTTCTTTATAAAACTTTTACATATTTCTATTTTATTTATTATGTGAATATCTGTCAGGGGACTGCATGCCATGGTGAGCATGCAGAGATTGGAGGACAGCTTTCATGGATTGGTTCTTTCATCATCCCGTAGATTCTGGGAACTGAACTCAGGGCATCAGGCTTGTACAGTAGCACTTTTACATGATGAGCTGTCTTGCTAGCCCCTGTCTAGCTTCTATTAAGCCTTCAGTCATCGACCACTGACTGAAACCATTGGATAGCATTTTGATGACTGTCTTTATTCTACCCAGGGGAGTCTAGATCTTCAGCCTGAGGCTGTATGCTCTGAGAGCAATTTTGCAAAGATCTGATGCAAAGCAATTTTGTTTTGTGAACCACACTGCCCCTCACCCCCTGAAGGTCCTTCAAATGTTATGGGGCAGGGTTTCTTTTTTAATAGTCTGATCAAAAGGTAGGCTCAGCTGTCATTTTTAAACTGCCCATTGTTTACATAACCTGAAAGCTTTACTTCTCTGTTATTTATTTTGGATAATTCCTCCAGTTTACATACTTGCTCTGAGACTAAGGTGACTTCATACAATGGGCCTTTAGTCTCCTTTTGTGTTAACTACACAGGCAAGATTTCATGCATCTGGGTGCCCTTTTTCTGCCACCTTGGTTTGGCTATGATGAAGCCTCCTTGCCATCCTTTGTCCAGGTTTTAAATAGTCTTCCCCATGTTATATAATCTGAATAGTGTCTGACTGTGTGATATTGTATCTGCTATACAGTAACATTCAGATGGAACATGGTGCCACATTGTAAATAAGGACACAGGTTTGTCCCAGATGCTCTAGGAAGTTTTTTTGTGACTTTTTTTTATATATAAAAGAAGCTTGATTTTCTTAAAGTATTTTGAAAAAAATTCCAAAGCTTCATTTTTTTGAGCTTTATTTTTTTTAACATTAAAAAAATCTCCATTAGCATAAAGATCAAACTTGGTGGCTCTTTCTACCCTTTCTCTTGTTTCAGTGTCTAGTTGAGTGTTGGGTTCAGAGTCCACCTCTAAGACTGTGCCACTACAGGCAAGTCACCTAACTCTTCTGAGCCACGGTTTCTGTATCTTCAAACTATGCCTGCTTCCTATGTGATGTAAGGACAAAAGGACATAAATGCAAATTAGTTGTCCAAGACGCGGCGCATGTTTGCTCAGCCAGGATCAGCAGTTCCCAGTCGGGGCTGCACATGCTCTCACATCCTTACCTCACACACCAGTGACAAACACTGAGGCTCGGACTTAGTATCAGATCGGCCCAGGTGGGAGTGGAGAGCAGCTGTATCTGCTGAGGCTCAGAGCTCGAGTTTTGTGCCCCTGCTGTGTGCAGACAGTTAGCCCGCAGTAGGTGACTGGGCACCTTCTCCCCCTGGGCTGCACCTTGCTTGCAGTAGCTTGCCACCCATGGAACAAGGTCCTCATGAGTATCAGATATGATGTGTCCAGGAAGACACTTTCAACAGCGACCTTGGTGACCACTTTGTCCAGGGAGAGGGGATTCTAGGATGCAAGCTTCTGAGCAATGGAACTGGGACTACCTGAGGAGATCAGGACTATTGGTCACTGACTTCTCAGCAGGTTTCTCAAAAGAAAGAGGTGCAAGGAAAAAAATGAAGAAGGAGTCTCAATAATATTATACATGAAAACACACTGAAACGGTACCCAGTGGACACATGAATACAACACTAAGTTCTCCTGAAAGATGGAAACTCAGCAAAAATTTTCTCCTTTCTCCTTCCCCTCAAGGGTCAACCACAGGTATACACCCTGCCCGGATCAAGATTCCGGGAAATGTCCAGAAACCCAATGCCCAGCACACTATCGTCAAGATCTATATCGGAAATGCTATTCAACACGTGACATTACCCCATCACATAGGAGCCTGTCAAAATACACACACTCAGGTCCAGCAGCAGGCGGGTCTGAATCAGTCTCAGCTTAACAAGACCCCTTGGGAATCACATGCACAGAACATTTGAGGAGTCCCGCTGAAGCCTTAAGTCATTATTGCTTAAGCTTTGGGTATGATACTCTTTGGGTGGACTTTGTAAAGACGCTCCACCATGCAGAACTCTCTGTATGATAGTTGCTGTTCCAGGTATTCTGGACACACACCCGAGTGAGGGATCTTAATGGCGGGGGAAGGTAGGCTTTCCTTATGGTCTGTGATCTGCTTCCACCGTTGCAGGTGGCTAATGTATACAAAGCAGGAGGCTAATGTATACATCTCAGTATCTGTACAAACGTGCAAGATCTGTTGTGACAAAGAGATCGTATGGAGTCAGCTAGGACCCATAAACTTGTTTCACCTGGTGGAGGAAATGTGCAAATCTGATCTTTGGCAAGATGTGTCCTCTGTGTAGGTTTCTCAGGAGGAGGAGGAAGGATTCATAGATCTGTCTCTGTCCTGCTTGCTGCTTAAAGGTACTTTGAATTCTGATCGGATGGCACTCAGGGCCATGTTTTAGATTCCATCTTTAGATCTAACACATACACCTACACACGTGTGTGAGCATAGGTTGACTATGCAGAAGGTTGACTCTCTGGGGGAAAGGGGTGGATTGGTGAAGGGGTAGGTGGAGGAAGGATGAGAGGATAGTGTGAAGGAGGAGGTATGAGTAAGATACAAAGATATACATGTGTTAGAATGTCATAATAAAACTCACTATTTTGTATGATAATAATAATAATGAATAAAAAAGATAAACAAACAACACCCCCCCCCCAACAACAACAGCAGCAACAATAACAAAAAAGGTTCCCCTTTACTGACCAATGTCTTGGAAAACATGGTAGGAGGTCACACTTATTGAAAATATTGCATGTAGCTTCATGGTAGAGTTGTACCCTCTTGGCAACTGGGATAATGGCGAGTGTTTACTACGGCAACAAGCAAGATGTGAAGGTTAAAGTCACTTAATAAGAGTTTGTCTTTGGAGCTGTGGCGAATGCCTGCGCCATCCCCACACTGCAGTTCTGTGCCGTCACCGCGCTGCAGTTCTATGCTGTCCCCCCATTGCAGCTCGGCACCCACCTCTGCTCTTTGCCACAGTGTGATGGGCAGCTGCTTGTGCACTTGTCCTTGCTTACCAGTGGGGGTTTCTCACCACTGCAATTTGGCCTCCTGCCTGGAAACGGCTGCAGGTCATTAAACCTCCTCAGATTAGAAGATTAGGAAAGTTAACGAGCAAGTATCACGGGTCTTAACTTTGCTGACAAGGTTTCCTAGTCCTGAGGTGCTGTTATTGGTTTGCTTGTTTATTTATGCATGTGCATACAGGTGTTTGTGTATATACGTGCAGCCGGTGCTATCAGGATGTGTGTGTGTGAAGGTCAGAGGACAATCTCAGGTGTTGGTCTCTGCCTCTCACCTTGTTTGAGACAGGGTCAATCTTTTGTTGTTCTCTGCTTGTATATGCTGGACTGGCTGGCCCAAGAGGCTCCTGGGACTCCCCTGTCTCTGGCTCTTATCTTGCTGCAGGAGTGCAGGGATGATAGACTTGAACTCTCACACCCACCTTTACTTGGGTTCTGGGGATTCAACTCCGGTCCTTATGCTTCTCCACATCTATATTCTGCCGGCTGACACTGTCTCATAGCTGGACCACTGCTCTATAAAGACAGGCCAAAGGACACCACAGTGGCATATGATGCTCAGTTATCTGCCTGCTTGGTACCACTTGCTGACTTAGGGGAGCAGAGGCAAAGTGAACTCACCTAGCAGACCTACTTTTAACACACAGCTGTCGCCGGTCTTGCCAAACCCTCTCAGTCCACATAACAGGCTGGGATTTTCCCACCCACCTTTCTTCCTCGTTCTCCCTCTCCAGAGTCACACTTGAATTGCAGTCTGACAGCTTCCTGTTCCTTTCCAGTCATCTACCATTTATTTTCCACATGACTTCTTCCCTGAATCAAATCCTTACTTGCTTATTCCTGCCCTGGTGTGTGCCTTTCAGATGACAAGGACTAACGACTGGGGAATTGCTTTTCTGTATCTTCTCTTCTCCTCCTTGTGCTGGATAGTTCTGTGTCAACTTGATACAAGCTAAATTCATCTGAGAGGAGGGAATCTCAATTAAGAAAACGCTTTTATAAAATTGGCTGTAGGCAAGACTGTAGGACATTTTCTCATTTAGTGATTGATGGGTAGGGAACCAGCCCATTTGGGGTAGTGCCACACCTGGGCTTGTGGGCCTGGGTTCTATAAGAAACCAGGCTGAGCAAGCCATGAGGAACAAGCTAGTAAGCAGCGCCCCTCCATGGCCTCTGCATCAGCTCCAGACTCCAGGGTCCTGACATGTTTGAGTTCCTGCCTTAACTTCCCTTCAATGATGAACAATGATACATATACACCCTTTCCTCCCCAACTCACTTTTGGTCATGGCATTTCATCACAGCAATAGAAATCCTAAGATACTATTTTTGCTTTGTCTCATTTTAATTTCTTCCCCCGACATCATCACTTTCTTCAGTCATCTTAGCTGCTTTTTTTTCCTGTTAGATTTTCCCCTTGCTTTTCTTCTGTGTAAATGATTTCTATGAATTCTTCTTAGGTTCCTGACACCTGTGGTCTCCTTTTGCTCACTACATGATTGAGAAGGGGAGGTAGGAACCTCTTTGTCACCTATCACGAAGGTTTGTTTTTCCAACTTGTAAACGTCTGCCTTTCAGGGCACAGAATACATGTACCTTGACATGGGCGGTTACCAGTGAACCTCCAGGATTCTCTATTTCAATTTCTAATCTGTGGGGATTCATTTATTTTATTTTCTCCGCTCAGTTCCCAGAGCTACTTGGAGAAGCAGAAGGTATGCCCATCATTTCATAGGCCAGGAGAGAGAAACTCTCTGCCACCTTTAATGACTTGCTGAAGTGTGGGAGCATAGGGGTTCCACTGATGGTGGCAGAATGCCTCACAGAATTTTTCTTTTTATATTTGTCCAATGACTTTTGAGACTTGTGGTGAGCACATTGTCCTGTAGGTATCATATAGAAGCTGAGGCGAGGGTGACAGTGATTCATAGGCATTTGGACCAGAACATGAAAGGGCTGAATATGTGCATCTAGAAGATCCGGTCTTGGAGCATAGACTGTAGTTTTAGCTGTAGTCTTGTCTGGATTCTGAACAGGAAAGTCCTGAGTGGAAAAACAAAGGTTTCAGCTAGTTAAAAAGGACTGTGTGGCTGATTGAAACCAATTCTCTCTTCTGCTCTGTGCACTAGGGCTTAAAAAATGCATGCTAAGCCACACGTGCTCAGTGCTGCTGTTTTATTCTGTTTCATGTTGTCTTCCTGATGCCTGCTGTATCACGAGAGGCTCTTTCCAAAGGCATTATACCAAAAATGATGCAATATCCAGAAAAAGGGCACAATTGTCGTTTTGCTATCATTATGCAAAAAGCTTCATCTATTCGGATTTGATTTCTAGCAATTCTTTACTAAGAGACCAAAGCTGACAAAGAGGAGGAGAAGAGGAAGGAGCAGAGAAGAGGAAGGAAATGAAGACAACAGAAAGGGAGGCAAGGTCGGCAGAAATAGGGCAAGGGAGAGGGCTGGGCAGAGAAATGAGAGAGAAAGATAGGTCAGCAGGGAATCAGAGCTGGTGGATGGTTGCAGGACTGACTTGAGGCTATGGTCTTAAGTCAGTTTGAGCTGATGCCATGCTCAGACTGGATGGAGTATTGTGTCTTGAGGGACCAGGAGAAGTTTGCTGCTAGTAAAGGATGGGGAGCTTTGGGCTCCTGCTCTATTCCTCTAAGAATAGCATGAGCCATGCAAAGGAGGAGGGGGAAGGAGAAGAGGGGAAGGAGGAGGAGGAGAAGAAAGACCAGGAGGAGTTTGAGGCCAGCTGAAGAAGTACAGGTTTCACCACAGGGGTAGGTCTGGAAGTGAGCATGTGATGTCTGCGAGTTGGATGTAATTCAGGACCTGCAGACACCAAGCGTCTGTGAAGGACCAGCACTGTCACATCTCCTGGGCTTCCATTCCCATCACCACATCTTATGAGAATTCTACTTTTTTAACATAAAAATAAATAAAGAAACCATCAACTTTCTGTAACATGAGGGTCCTCTTGTCGGGGTTTCTGTCCCACCCAGTACCCCACAGCCGACAAGCCCCAAAGAAAATCACATAGAGAGTCTGCATTAATTATAAACTGATTGGCCCATTAGCTCAGGCTACATATTAGCTCTTGTAGCTTGTATTAACCCATTATTCTTATCTATGTTAGCCACATGGTTTGGTACCTTTTTCAATGGGGCAGCTCACATCTCTTTGGAGTCTGGGCAGGAATGAAAGGAGTAAACTTCCTCCTTCCTAGCATTTTTCTGTTCTCATCACCCGGCCTTTACTTCCTGTCTGGTTGACCTGCCTATACTTCCTGTCTGTCTAATCAACGTTTATTCAAAATAAACAGATTGACAAAATACAGACAATTCTCCCGCGCACCAACTTTCCCTGAGTGTAGCCATTTCCCAGCATAGAAATACTCCGTTCCTCCCCAGCCTTAAATTCAAGTGTGCTCATTGCTATTGCCTAGACAATGTGTTGGTTTATTTCAGCTTGTGGTCTTTGCCTTATTTTTTCCTTTATAGTTTAGGAAATGGATTGCAGTTCTTGAAGTGTGCAGTATAGATTGTGCATCTGATTTACATAGGTTGCCCAGAGACACACAAAATAATTACAGTGAGAAATTCTTTTCTCTTAGCCACCCTCCTCAAAAGAGAAAACAGCAAAAACCTTTCATCCTAGATGCCAAGAGGATTATTGTGTCAGGTTGTGGAACTCTGTCTCTTATAGAAATAAAAGAGTACATGGTGTCCCCCTGGGGTAATTCTGAGGCCCAAAGTCTCAGCTTTTTCCATGTTCTTAGAGATGGCAACATGTTCATAATAATTCCACATTTAACATTTCACTTCTACACTGGGTGTTTTAAGTGTATGAATGCTCATCATATTTTACAGAGATTTTCAAGCTAGAACAATGAGTGGTTGAAGAATCACTTTATTATTCTACCTTTATATGAAATATAATATATACATGGGAGGAGGATTGGTTGTCATGTATACAGATTAATGAATTATCAGTAATTGGCTCACATATGTGTCTAAACTCCAGATGAAGGAGCAGTCCATTGCGAGGAACATACCAGGACCCTCTGGGGTCACTACCCACTTCTATCCCACCTCCTAAAGAGATGATAAGCAGAGATGAATCTTGCTTTGTTCAGTGCTGTATTTGTAAGACATGCATGTGTTGAGTGCCTTTATTCTCATCAGTGTCTCATAGCTCATTGACGACTATATTGTAATTTGTTTGTACTAATCATAGTGAATGACCATTAGGGATGTTTCTTGGTTTTGCCAATTATAAAGATGATGCTGTGAACATTATTGTTCAAGCAGATGTAGTTTTGTACATTTAGTCTCATTGTCCTTATGTTAGAGTTCTTTTGGGAAGCAGAACTTGTGTATGGTGTGTGTGTGTGTGTATGTTTGTATGTGTGTGCATGCACAGGCACATGTATGTGTGGATGCTTAAGAAATATACTCATAAGATTATGGAAGTGCAATTTTAAAGTTTGCAAGCCAGGACAGCAAACTAGAGCCCAGGGAAGATTTGAATTCTAAAGATTTCTTCTGCAGAATGATTTTTTTTTAATTTTTTAAATTAATTTATTTATTTATTAAAGATTTCTGTCTCTTCCCCACCGCCGCCTCCCCTTTCCCTCCCCCACCCCCAATCAAGTCCCCCTCCCTCGTCAGCCCAAAAAGCAATCAGTTCTCTGCCCTGTGGGAAGTCCAAGGACCACCCACCTCCTACTAAACTAAGAGACCATGGATGCAGAATGATTTTTTTGCTCAACGGAGATCAGCCTTTCTTCTACTAAGACATTTGGTACAACAGATATTGTGACTTATGCCTTTACTTTTTTTCTTTTTTATTTATGTTTTTAATATTTTATTTTATTACTTAAAAATACCAATCCAAATGCCCACTCCTTCCCCTCCTCCCAATACTTACCCTCCCCCACTCCCTTCCAACTCCTTCTACACACCATACCTACCCCCTCCAATCCTAAGAGAGGGCAAGATACCCTGCCCTGTGGAAAGTCCAAGGCTCTCCCTACTACATCTAGGTTGAGCACGGTATACATTCAAAGGGAATAGGATCCCCAAAAGCCTGTACATGCAGTAGGGACAAATACTTCTAATGATTCAGAGGCAGAGACAAGATGATCTTGAGTTAGATACTGGCTTGTGATCCATAGTAAATTCTAGGCAAACCTGGATCCATTAGTGAGACCATGGTTGGATATGCAGAGCAGTGAGTAACAGTAACCCAAAGATCTGGTTTGAAATACTGTGTATGGGCATGTGTGTGTGCATGCACACACACAGAAACACACATGTTGACTGAGTTTCTTTCCTGCCCAGTTCCCACAATTGTTAAGTTCCAAAGAATCACATAGAGGTCTACATTAGTTATAAACTGATTGGCCCATTAGCTCAGGCTTCTTATTAACTCTTATAACTTATATTAGGCCATTATTCTTGTCTATGCTAGCTAGCCACGTGTCTTGGTACCTTGTTCAGGGAGGCTGTCACATCTTATTTCTTCTGTGACTCGGCCAGAACTGCAGACTAGGACTTCCTTCTTTCTAGAATTGTCCTGTTCTCATTGACCCACTTCTTGTCTGGTTGTCCCGCCCCTACTTCCTGCATGGCTACCTACCAATCATTATATTTATTTAAAATATAATTGACAGAAGACAGACAATTGTCCTACTATAAACACGCACACACACACACACACACACACACACACACACACACACACACACACCTGAAAGAAAGACAAAGAGAAGAAAGCAACCAGAAAACCAGTACATTAAGTTAGGCCCATCTACATTGAGAGGGCAGTTTGTTTTGTTTCAAGTTGGTTTCATGTACGAGCTAATCTTATAAAGAAAAAAAATCATGTGTTTAGAAGCAAAGCCAAGATAAGATTCAACCAACCAGCTGGTCACCATGTTTCTGTTAAGATGGCAAGCATTAGGGATCAGAGTAACTTACTATCTGCTATATGACCTCCATACTGGTGCTGGGTGGGAAATGGTTAACAGGTTGTTGGAGTGCTTTGAAATGCAATGTATTGCTAAAAGATTTGAGATGCATTTGGCCCATCAAATGAGAGAGAAATTAGCCGTGAAAAGTAGTCTATAACTATCCTCAAGATGAAAGAGTAAGCCTCACTACACCATGAAGAGCTACATAAAGTACCAGGGTACATCAGGAGCACAGGGAAATGATGGGAAAATATTATAGCCATTGTTTTTTCAGGAAGGAATAGGTGAATCAGGATGAAAGGCCTAGGATTGGCTATTTTGTGTGATTCCAGTGGGTTTTGGGGGCACAGAGGTGGTTTCTAGTTGTTTGATTCCTAGGCTGAGGGTAAGGAGAGCAGGGGATAGTACGGTCCAGTGTAAAAGAACTGATAAAGTAGGATCAAAACCCCTTGGCATTGACCTTGGCTTCTCATCAGTCTTCATTGTTCGCCATGATCAGAGAGTCCGGTTTTATCCCATGCTTTTTCAGTCACAGTCCAGCTGGTNGATTTTTAAAAGCCAGAGATTCAATAAGTACAGTCTAGCTCCTGGGTCTGTTAATCCTACTTGTACAGCCTTAGTTAACCTTTTTTTTTTTTTTTAAAGTCACTAAAGAGTTCTTTCTGGCCCCATTTAACCTTGATATATGACTTAATTCTCTTTCCTGGATTGTGAATCCTGTCCCACGAATTTAAAGCTGCAATGCTACATAGGGACAAGGTGCATTCATCATAGCAAGCCTGTTCCCGCGGATCGGAATAATGGCCCTTGCAAATAATTTGATCTTTGGAAGCCTCAAATACTTTTGCTTCTCCCTGTTGTTCTAAAATATTTACTTCTTCTGGCCAATAGCATTTCCATAGCAGCTGGTATCCACTTTCCAGGACTGCTGAGATTAATTGAAGTCAAACATGAGGGGTAGCTTTATTGTTTGAAGCCCACATTTTCAGTATTTACCTAACAAATGGTGAAAGCAGGACATAAGATACTATTTATTGCTTAATTTCTTTAGATAGCTCATACCTATAGATTGCCATGTATATTCTTTGACTACCTTAGGGTATTTTGTGCCCGATTCTTTCTCAGAGGATATTACTGAATAGGCAGCTAAAACTCTGGATAAGTCATCCCAGACCCTGTCACATCCTGATGTGGCTAAATTCTATACTTGTACCCTTTCTCCCTGCTCATCAGTTTCAATAATTTTCTAAATCTTTTCAATTGTCTTTACTGCTGCCTTTTATAAAGTCTGAATTACTGATGATTCCAATGTTTGAAATTTGTCCAGTAAGGATAACATCTCATTATTAAATATAATTTTAATGGTGTGCATATTGTCTTTCTGGAGAGATACCTTATCTGCTAACCTATCATAACTTTCCAACAGATACCAATTACTAAATTCAACAGCAAAAATTCTTTCAGATAATGTCTCAACACTGTTAGACAATGATTGAATTTTGTCTGTCAAATTAATATTAACATTTTAATAGTATTAATTTTTTCAACTACCTGTTCATTATTAGTCTGTAAAGACTGTATCATTCCTAAACCTGCCTCATTCGTGGCTGTGTTGTCAAACCATTTTATTAACTATATAATATTAAAAACAAAACAATTTCCAAATTCAAATAAATGTATGTATAAGGAAATTCACATAAACCTTACAGAATACCATCCATAGTAGAAGTAAAAAGGTTATTAAATTCCAGAATGGTAATATTGTCTGTCATTATATAACTTTAAAATTCATTAATTTCCATGCTGCCATTAGATTTCAGTAAATTGTTGTAGATATAATAATCTTTATTGACCAGCAGGTGGTCTAATACCCTGTAAAGTTTTGTAACTTGTATTTGTTAAATAAAATGCTTATTGACCAGTAGCCAGGAAGGAAGTATAGGCAGGGCAAAAGGCAAGAAGTATAGGCAGGGTGACCAGAATAGGAGAATTCTGGGAAGAGAAAAGGCTCTCTCTGCAGTTATCACCCAGACCAAGAGGAAGCAAGATGAGAATGCCTTACAGAAAAAAAGGTACCAAGGCAAATGGCTAACACAGACAAGAACTATGAACTAATTTAAGATGTAATAATAATAATTAGTTAATAAGAAACCTGAACTAACACGACAACCAGTTTATAATTAATATAGGCCTCTGTGTTTCTTTGGGACTGAATGACTGTGGTACCAGGCTGGACATAAACCTTGGTCAACAACTGACACAATTTATGAAACATAATTCTGTGAACTACCAGTTCAAAAGCATTTGTGAAGCTCTTTATTTCAAAGAGTTGAATATGTTCAATTCTTTTGAAAAGCAAAGAAAGTATCTTGATACGTGTCAAATATGTGTCCTTTTTTAATCTGGATAGAACTAATGTTGCCTGAATGACAGATAAAAATGTATATATACTTATAGATACAGTCATGGACACAAAGTGACAGGTATAGATCTAAAAGTAGGTGTGGAAGCATAAATATGCTAGTGGAGACTGAGCACAGCTTTGTGTATTGTAGTTAGAGCAGGTCATAATTTTGTGCAATGGCTGAGGTATGTAAACACAGGTAAATTTCTATATTTTACTTTGAAAGATGATTTTATTTAAAATTATTAAGATAATCAAGGTTGTAGAATAAAATGTATGTAAAGAGTGAAAGTACTGAAAGAGCACATTTCACTCCTTCAGCCAATAGCCTTTAAGATACCAGCCCACTTGGGTGTGGTCTCTTATATATAAATGAAGATGTAAAGCTTGCTCTCCCTCTCTTGATTCTGGCTCTCACTGCTAGACTCTGTTTCTATTACCCGTTTGTGCAGAGGACTATTATCTGGGACAGTGATCTGTATTTCTCCCCTAAATAAATAACCCTTCATTCTGAAAAAAAACAAAACAAAAAACAAAACAAACAAACAAACAAACAAACAAAAAGAACTGATAAAGGAGATGGCTGGGGTCTGGAATCTAGATTGATGGATTTGCTGAGCATGTTCTTAGTTGTTTACTGTCTGTAGAATTGGTCAGCACTGGGAAGGGCAGTGGTAGCATCATAATACCGAAAAGAAAAAAGATACAGTAACTGGAAATGCATGAAGTTGTAAGAGCTTTGGACTAGGACTCAGGAGATCTAGAGGGACAATTATAACATCTTGTAATACTCATACCCACTTTCCCAAAGGAGAAACTGAGACTCAGGTTGCTAACATTTAAAAAACAGAATGGAGGATTAATTCTGAATCTCTCTGACTCAACATTTCAACCTTCATGTTTTTCTCAAGTCTGCTCAATACAAATTATTTTTGCCTTTCTAACCCCACAAGGTTATTAGAAGATAATGAGTTCTATATAAGTGAGTGTTCTTGGTGACCAGTGAAGAGCTAGAGAAGCAGAAGGTAAAATTTTTATTAGCTTATATTGCAGAAATGCTGCTGTGATCCAATGCTGAAACATATAAATTCATTTTATAGGATCTTAGAACCAGGAGGCGTATTTGGGGATCATTGCTCCCTGACTTTCACCTATTGTTTTCAAATAGGTGAGAGCTGAAACTTCATGTCTTCTGGAGAGCAGCCAGGCTGTCCCTGGAGAGCTTTGTGCGTTATTACTGTGAAGGCTAAAAGCTCAATCACCGGATGTTTACGAACAAAAGCTCAGGCAACGAATGCTTATTTTCCAGTGATTTTACTAGTAAGTTACTTCTTCATTGTTCCCAACAACACTCCAATGACTGACTGTTATTAACAAATATTCCAGATACATCCAGCTTACCCAAAAGATATGACTTGCATTGAGATGAGGTCAGTGTATGCTGCTCAGATTATACAATAACAATCTCACAATTTACATTTTTTTAACCTAGAAAGTAGAGGGGAAAAGCCTAGGGTAGAGGCAAGTACCTAGTATGTGTTGCTCAGCTGTAAGTGAACTGGGTGAACTTGGGTAGTGTCTTGATAATTTAGAGTACCCCCTTTTTTTTTTCCACACTTGCAAAACGAAGACAGTTAGGTTAAATGATGCTTCATGTTCCTTTTGGCATAGACAGGCTACATTCAATCACTTAGAATTGGATGGCTAATGCCATGTTGATAGAGGTGCAAAGCACTTATAAGTAGCCAGGAATCTGGTTTTCTTTGATGTCCAGTAGTTAATAAAACAGAGGAAGATTTACATGAATAGCTGCACCCATCACTCACTCCCTTGCCAGCTATCTGCTGATTCCACTTCCTCGGCTAGCCTCGGGTTACTATAAATTAAACAGACTGCATTTTCCTGGAAATAAGGATTTGTAAATCAACACTAGAGGAGAGAGGCTCTGTCAAGAAAGCCTTTCATGGGATACTGTAACAATTGGAAAAACAACATATTATTTGGCAAATACTTCTCAGTATTCGTTTATGCCCTAGTGATTGCTTCCTTAATAATCCAAACCTGTCAACGAAACATAACTCACAAGGCTTGGACATTCTCCTTGCCTTCTAGGCCTGCTACAAATTATCATTGTTTTTCATCCTCCCTACAGAACCTTCCTTTCTGTCATGCCACAATTAAATTAACAGATCCAGTCCCCAGAAAATTAGATCTTTAAGCACACCTCCCAAACACAATTTTTTTTTTAAACAAGGAGATAATCTGCTTAGCATTCGATTGTACATTAGTGCCTGTCTTAGCAGTCTATGCTGTTCCAATGTGGCTGGTCCATAGCCGGTGGGTGGATGTTTCTCTCAGCTCTGGAGCTTCATCTGGCATGCCCCCATGCTTGTAGATAGTCAATAATTTTGTTTTAATTATATAGTTAAAGATGTGCAAGTCAGATCAGTGTTAGTGCATATCTACACTGAACAAGAAGAGCGACATGTTCTTTGCCAGCCATAGCTGGCATGCTGAGCTTGAAGATTTATTGGAGCTCAATCCATTTTCTCATTAAAACTGAAGCCCAGGGACTAGAATGGCAGCTTAGACACACAGCCTTGCTGAGAAGGCACAAGTCTCCTAGTTTGATCCCCAGTCCTGCCACCTCAAAGCCCCCAAAAGGAAATTGGTACTAATATTTTGACACAATTCTAAAGGCTGCCTTCACCTAATCCAAATAAAGTCATGGAAGAACTGTAACTGAACTGCTTTCCTAGAAGCTTCCTGGGTTTACTTGCCAAAAGAAAAGAAAAGTAATGCACTCCCCAGCGTGCCTTTTCAACCCACAAAGCCTCAGTGGATAATTACTGTGGCCCATGAGTTCTCCGCAGCTCTGAAGTCATTTTAATGAGAATGAGCCACCCCTGACAATTATAAAGGTGACAGATATAATCACCTCTCTGTGGGGAAAATGCACAGGATTAGGCAGTCCATTACAGCAATGGAGGCTTGTTGAAAGAGAACTCTGAGCATAGAAGGTAAGTGCTGTTGATTATATATCTGCTGCTTCCAAGCAATAGCTGCTCAGGATGCCTCAGTTCTACTGAAGATCACATTATGCCTAGGAAACTGGAGTGAAAGGATTTGTTGGGAGGCATTTCCAAAGCAGAGAGGACATGGGCATATTCACCCCACCAAGAGTGGCTCAAGTTGAGAAATGAGGTGAACAGCCCTGTATTGACAAAACAAAGCAAAACAATGGATGGAGATTCATTTTCTTTCCTGTGACTTGCTGGACTTCGGACACAGAATTTGAGCTGTTGGGATGATTTTAAAGAGAGGGACATAATGCATTCTGTTTGGAGGAAGAAGCTAGAACTCGAGAAAGAGACTTCATAGGTGGCCAGAATAGGCTTGAGTGCGGCAGCCATAGAATTTGGATATAGGGGTTACAGCTGATGTTGCACACGCCTCACACTTGTGTTTTCGGCACCACCTTTGTTCACAATGCACCCGTGGCTGCCTGTGAACACCACTCTCTTTCTGATGGTGGTAGTGGATATTGACCTACCTGTGTATGCACTCAGAAGTGAGGGGGAATAGTCTGGAAGCAGTTGCCGAGAACTTGAAATGCTGGTGACTTGAAATGCGGTGCTCTCTGTTATCCACCGTCTCTGAAGAGCACCCTCATTGACCTAGACCTCAGTAATGGCTACAGCACGTGCGTGCTCAACAATGTACTTCAAGAATGATTTCTCATCCATGTCTCGCTTCCCTACTTGGCCTCCGGTCTGCTTCTGAGGAGACTCAGCCTAATTTAAAAGGTGAGGTTGCCATGCAGCAAGACTTTATATACCACTGTGTCAAAATATAGCTGTCTCCACTTCCTCTCCTAATATCACAGAAGATCATAGTGCAACATGGCAACAACACCTTCCTGGTTGCTTCATGGCATACGTGAGGTTAGAGAGGCTTGTTCTCCTTAGTCCTCAGCAGAGTGCAAAGGGACATGCTGAGTGACTTAGACTAATCCTGGGTTACGTTGCAATAACATGTATATTTGACCATAGTTTAGTGCTAGTTAGGTGATTCTATCAGGGAACATTCCTGCATGAGTGACTCCGGGGGAAGCGGAAGTAAATGGTAGGGTTAGGAGTTGAGGTGTCTGTATCAGCAGCCAGTGTTCCCTGCAGAGTGATGATGCAGATATGAGGGGTGGGTGGTGAGGAAGAAGTCTGAGAGCAGCATAAAATAGATGCAGAGCAGGTGGTAAATGTATCTGCAGGCAAGGTGTTTGTTAAACATATGTGCTGAAAGTAAAAGGGGATGTAAATTGCAGATCAGAAAATATGCTGTTTGAGTGTTAATATTTCAGAGTCTCACGCTATTGCATCTTCTCACCTCAGAAAACACTGGAAAAGTCTGCTCAGAGTTAGGATACCTGGGACATGACTAGTACCTGATCTACTGGAGGAAAAAGTAGAGCGATTCAGTTCGCATCTTGTTCTAAATCACAGAGAATAGAAGTGGGACTTGGTGGTAGAGTGTCCTGCATGTGCTGGCCCCTAGATTATAATTCCCAGCACCTGCCCCCGCTCCCATCTCAAGAAAAGACAAGGGGTGGTATGACCATCTTTTCTTCTCAATAAGGAAGGTTTGTGGAGTGTAGTTCTGGTATTTGAGAGTCAATTTGGCAGAATTTTACAAGATTGTTGTTCTAGGGTCTTTTTCCCCCTTGAAATCATGGCATATATGAATAAAAATATTAAAAATGTACTTTGAAGGATTCAGAAACAGAAATCTGTGGACTCTTGACCCTTCAAATTGTACTGTTAGATAGGGGACAGGTGTGGATATAGCCTTTCGAGGCAGATATGTCTGTCATGTCACTTTGAGCCATCTCTCACCTCCTCATCTGCACTTTCCTCCTCTCTGGAAATGGGATGCTGATAGATCCTGGATGTCAGATATGACGTGAAGATTAAATGAAGACAGAGCACTTGGCATGGTACCTGACATGTGACAAGACTTAATAATAGCAACTATTATGATTTCATCTCCTCATGTGTAAAAGAGGGCTTCAGTGACTTATCCTTTGCTCTAGTAAATATGTGTAGAATATCTACTGAGTGCTAAACACTGTGCTGAATTCAGGGAACAAAATTCTGAGTAAATTTGCAACACAAATCTTGGCCTGACTGAGCTTCAGTTTGGTCAAGGGGGAATACCAGTGGCTGGAAATTTTTTGTGAAATGGTCTAATGGTATCTTGGGTTAGTTATGTGGTCCTAATCCATCATGTCCATTATGGCAGAAAAGCAGCCTCAAATGATGTATAGATGAATAGACATACTGTGTCCCATAAGGGCTTTATTTGCACAGAGGGCCAGACTTTTCTCAAACCTTCATTTGATAATCCTTGTGAGAGTGAGTAGTAGAAATTGATACTAATAGTTGAGTACTTACCAGGTACTTCCTTTCTCTTTCAAATTAATTTTTATTTTTAAATTAACCCACAAAGTATTAGGTGTCATTAGGACAATTTCAAGCAAAGTATGTCTTAGTAAATTCTGTTCCTCTCCTCATCTCCCCAGCACCTCTTTTCTTTGTTCTCTGGTAACTTCTTCCAGTCTCATTTCTGCTTTCATGTCATGTGTCCTTCTCCATACCCCTTCCTTAGTATCTTTTTCTTACATGTGTACATTATAAGCTAGGATTCACATAGGAAAGAAAACATACAGTATTTATCTTTCTGAATTGGAATCACCTTACTGAATATAATATTTTCAGGAGCCATCCATTTTCCGGCAAATTTCATCTGACTTTTTCCTTACCACAGATTGAAATTTTAGTTTGTCTATGCGTCACAGTTTCATTATCCATTCATTTATTGATGGACATCTATGCTGGCCCCATTTCCTTGATGTTATGAATAGAACAGCAATAAACACGGAATGTGCAAATATCCACGTGATAGGCTATGGAGTCCTTTGGGTATATGCCCAAGAGTGGTATAGTTATTGCCATGTATTTTCTTGCTTGTTTATTTAACAAACACTTAATTAGCAGTTAAAATGAGCCAGAAAATGTTCAAGTCTTTTCACATATTGACTCATTTAACATGTTTTACAGCAACCTCAGGAGACTAGTGCTGTCCCCATTGCACTTTTACTACTTCTCATCACATAGAAAAAGCTAAGTCACTGAGAGGTTGAATAAGACAGAGATAGGGCCGAGGTCTGAAACAAAACAATGTGGTCACTGAGTCATGGCTCACCATTGTACCATACTACCACTCACACACTCATCAGGTACTCTGATATGTGAATCAAGGAGGTACGCTGCTGTGACTTTCAGAGAAGTACAAGTAAATTGTGACAGGTAATGAAAGTCTTGGTGTTTCCCTTTTTCTCTGAAGCACCCACTGTTCCGTTTTGGTTTTGAATTGCAGAACAGAAGCAGGCTGGGGATGTCTTGTCTCCAAGCCTTGAAAAACGGAGATGAGACACTTCCCTCTTGCCATCAACCTGCCATTATATTTCATTGAACTTGAGTAAACATTGGTTGTTACGTACGGTCTGGTGCTAAGTCATTCAATTGCATGTGGTCATTGTGTCTACAGAAAGCCTTGGAAGAGAACATTCATGTCCAGAGGTCTGATGGAGAACCAGATCTTAGAAAGAGTAGAGAGACTGACCTATATCACGTAGTTGAAAATGGTTGAATCAGGATTTGAACTTGGCACCTGCAATTCTGATGTCTGTATTGTTGACCGTGTGGGCCAGAATTAGGGTGCACACATCCTCCCTCAGTGTGCACTAGGTATCCTTTAGTTGATCAGGTTAGAGAACAAGTGAGAAGACTCATTAATTGGGACACACTTGATAAAGAAGAAGGCTTTGCTTTATTCAAGCACTGCCAATAAAACAGAAAGGATTTAGGAAAACAGTAGTGTGACTATTCTGGTCATTAAGGCTCTGAAAAATAATGATGACCCAGAGGTATCATTATCTGGAACATCAGCTTAGTGTCTCTTTCAAAACAGTGATAATTTTTATGTGTTGCCATAAATGATCACTTAAGCAGCTTGAAATGACGACAGGCCACAGTGCCTCCGTGCTTATGGGCACTGTGCTCGGTGGCTAAACTTGCTCTTGAGACGATATGTGCTTCTGTGCTGAAAACGTTTCATTAACTCTTCTGTGTTTTGATAAACTGTGGCCCTATTGGTTTTCCAGTGGAGAGTGGCCAGCCTTGAAACCATACACACACAATCAATAAAAACCATCTCATCAGGTTGCATTTACATAAACATGTATATAAAACAACAATTCAAGAAACAGAAGCTATCAACTTGAGAGTAGTGAAAGGAGACATAGGGAGGGGATGTGCTTGGAAGGGGCTGGAGGGAGAAAAGAGAGGGGGAAAGGAATATAATTCTATGTCAATTAAAAATTGGCCTCTCACAAGCTTATCCTGGGTGGGGGTAGAGGAAGTACAGAAATGCTTCCGCCAGGTGGAAAAGAGGATGTGTGGGGTCTGATTGTGGTTCAGAAACCCTCTTGAGGGCTTAGTTGTGTCACACACAAGTGTTGTCTTAGTCCAGGTTTCTAATGCTGCCGTAAAACTCCATTACCAAATGCAACTTGGAGAGGAAAGGGTTTACTTTAGCTTAAGCTTCTACATCACAGTCCACCGTTCAGGGAAATCAGGTCAGGAACTCAAGGGAGAGTCTGGAGGCAGTAACTGATGTGGGAGTGCCACTTAGCTTATTGGCTTGCTCAGCTTGATTTCTTACAGTATTCAGGACTTCTTGTGCATGGTAGCACTACCCACAATGGTCTGGGCCATCCCACATAAATCACTAAGTAAGAAAACACAGCACAGTCTTGCCTCCAACCCATTTTGGTGAGGGCTTCTTTCTAAATGACTTTAACTTGTGCTAAGTTGACATAGAGCTAGTCAGCACAAAAGTATGTATTGCAGTCCTGACTTCAGATGCCTGTGGACCAAACATTGTTTGGAAATAAGATTTTTGCAGCTGTTACAAAGAGATTTTGAAGATATCATACTGGGGGTAAGGCAGAGCCTGACTCTAACATGAATGAAGGTTCTTATTAGAAGAGGAGACAGGTGCACAGAGGGAATGACAGTCAAGGAATGGTAACCAAGGAACCAAGGCACCGACAATTCAAGGATTGACAGCTCCCACAGGGACCTGGGAAGTCAAGTTTGTCTTCTCTGGGTTCCAAACACCTTGGTCTTAGATTGGTAGCATCCAGAATGGGGAGATAGCATGTCTAAGCCACCCTGCCTGTGATGGCTCAGGACAGCAACCCAGCCAATTCCTACTTTTGTGTGATTCCTGGGAAGAAAAACAGCAGATGATGGAGTGAAAATATTAGTTTGCTAGTCTGTTGTACTCACTTCTTTGCTTTTCATGCAGACAGAAGGCAATTTTATATGGCAGTAAACAGCAACACTTAGGAATCAAACAAATACACATATGGATTTGACTTTTGTCTGTAATAAACTTTATCGTTTGTTAATTACAATAGTTCTGTAAGGGTCCAAAAATCTCTGAAGGAAGACCCCAGACTCAAATAGTATGCAAACACAAAGAACATTTATTTATTATGCAGGAAAAGCCAGCATGTAGGGGTTGATCATCCACACAAAATGGTGATGATGACCAGGAATAAAGGCACCCAGGGAAGGGAATTATATGTATCTCTGGTCTAACTGGGCAGCTGGGGAGCAGTTACATGGAGAGAATGTTGATTGGATGGGGCTAGTGGCAGTCTTATATACCATGGGCTTTTTAGTCATGTATAGCCATATCCTGTAACTTTGGGTCTCTCTGTCAAGACTAGGTTTGAACTTGTTTAGCTCATTGACCAAACTTGGTTGGGGGACTTCCTGGAATCAGGCTTAGGTCATTATTTACAATGGAGGTCTGTTCCACATCGAAGGTGGAAATACTTTCTGGCCCCTTCGGATCTGGGTTCTGTGCCTAGGCTGACTCCTGGATGCTTCCATATTACAGGTGATGAACCTGATGCATAGCCAACATTTCTCTTGGGCAGGTAGATGTAGAATTAGAGTCTAAGATGTTCCAGCTTGAGTGACTTTGTTGTTAACTACAATGGGATGCTTGAGACTCAGTGTTACCAACTGCTAATTGGTTAAGATCAAAATATTTTCAGAATATCTAGAATAGTCCAATGAAAAGAATTTGGCCACGTATGCGGAGAAGGAAGCACAGTCATTCATTAAAAGTCTCAATCATTACATAACTATAGACTCACAGAGGTTGGAAAAACAGTACACCAAGGACCCGTGTATATTTTTGGATAGCTTTTCCTAATCATGCATCATTATTGCCCACATGTTTAGATGTCTGATTATTTTTCTCTCTGCAAAGTCCAACTTTGTACTTCAAATTCATAGTCAGTAACTATTTCCTGCCTAAATAGAAAAAAGCCAAGATTCAAATACTTCATTTTTAGAGTAACAACATGAAGGGATGAAAAAGGCAAGACTATATCAGTAGACATTTATAAAACTGCTACTTTTGGAAGAATATACTTCCTAGTGAGGAGCTATGCAGTTTTCAAAAAGACTTATTTTATTTTAAGTTGTATGTATGTGTGTTTTTATGTATGTATATATGTATGTGTGTATGCATGCATATATGTATACATACATGAATGCATGTAACTAGAGAATCCATAAGAGGCTATCAGATCTCCTGAAGCTAGAGTTACAGGTGGTTGTAAGTCACCCATAATGGGTGTTGAGAACTAAACTGGGGTCCTCTGCAAAAGCAGGAAGCACTCTTAACTGCTAAGTCATCTCTCACACAGTCTATTCTAAGAATCTACTGGACCCCTAATCCACCTAGAATTAGAGTAATAGCATAAAGGCATCACATAATACTTTCCATTAACTTCAGATTCAAGAGGACAGGTGAAGGGATTAAGGATCTTTCTTAACAACGGCATAAAGAATGGAACAAAGGCAGAACCATACCAAGTTCAGTTATGTAAAAATATTAAAATTCAAGTCATGCTTTTATATACTTGCTTAGCAATGAATAAGCTGATACCTAGAAATCTGAGACTAAAATATGTCCTGGAGTGATTTCCATAATCCTGGAGCAGGGAA
This sequence comes from Alexandromys fortis, assembly GCF_014885135.2. NCBI lineage: Eukaryota > Metazoa > Chordata > Mammalia > Rodentia > Cricetidae > Alexandromys > Alexandromys fortis. The sequence goes on from NW_026068113.1 coordinate 725,924, forward strand.
ATGCTCTGAATGATAAAGGTATTAGAGAGTTGGTATGGCTTCTGGATAAGTGAACTGTGTGACCCAATAAGGCTGCTAATGTTAAATCCCTGCAGCGATGAGTTTATTCACATAAGTATTGGGTAGCAATTTCCTTGAAGACAAAAACAGTTTATTTTGGACGAAGGCTTATGAGAAAGAATGTTATAAAGGGATGTGAAACAGTCCAGCCTGCAAGGAAACTCCTTAAGCTGAGGAAGTAAACAATTCAACACCCAGCGGAAGTTTCTGAAACTGACCATATTTACTAGGCTCTTCCCTTCCCAAGCATTTATAAGCTATAAGGGCTGCTGACTCTAAGACTAGGAAAACCTGCCTGGAAGAGGTCCAGACCCACTGAGTTACCTGGAAAGAACACTCTCCAACCTGTTGAGCTGCCTGCAGGTTGTTCAGTACTCTCCACATTTCCTGTTTTTGTGAGATGTCTCCCATGCTGGGATGAGCTTTGGTGATGCAGCTGTCTAAATATGTTTGTTCCTGTAAGTAACTGCAATGAACTCATTGGTTAAGAAAGTTGGGTTTTGGTGGCATCCTTACTTTGGTCTCTAATGGATTCCCTATCTGGAGTGTGTAGCTGTTGGTTTACATTTCCCAAGGAATAGTGTCACACAACAGTAAGCACAGTAAGTCTGTAGCTATACAGTGGTGCCTGTTAAGTTTAAAGCTTTTGGAGTAACAAGAGAGGCAAATTATGAGGAATAGGTATGATTTTCAAATATAATTAGCAAAACAAATTGCAGATTACAAGAGAAAATACAGAATAGAATTTCAGTAACAATCCACTACCCAGAAAGAATAACTAAAATTAGGATCATGTATAGCTTCAATCCTGACAGGAGTGGCTACTTTTGTTTAGAAACTGTCTCAAGTATCAGTTCAGCATCTCCAAGAATTCAAAATCTGGAATGCTGTAAAATCAGAACTTTTTGAGCACTGCCATGACAACAGGAATTCTACCTCTGATCTCATGTGATTTGTCTCAGTCAGAACATGGGAGTACTAAGAATGCTACGTGCATATCATCTAGGCTGCGTGCACAAATTATTAAACATAAATTCTGCATTTAGATTTGGGTCCTAGCCCTAAGTATATTATTATGCATACACAAATCTTCACAAATCTGAACACAGTCAAATGACAAACAAACAAAACCACTTTTGGTTTCAAGCATTTTGGATTAAGGATGCCTCACATGGTTTAAAAGATTCGATTAATGTTTCCATGGTTTTCTTTTACAGTGAATGATCCTATTCACTTGTGAGTGATGAGCAACTAGAACACATGTGCTCCAGCTTTGTTTGCATCCTTCTAGATTCATGGTAGCTACATGGTTCTGTCTAGGTCTTGGTTCATTGCATCCTGTCGTCTTTAGCTATTTAGGGAGCAAGTGCAGAATGATGGGGCTCAGAGAAGGTGTGCTTCCAGGGCCAATGGTGGGGACGTCTCCTCTCTTCTCTCTTCTAGTTCTTACATGTCTCCAAGGTGAGGGCCCTCTCAAGGTCTCAGGCTTCGGTGTGCTGGTGCTTCCTCTGATTGGGGGGGGGGGAGCATTTTGTACTGCAGTTTCAAACCAAGACCTTGCCAATGGTGCAATCTATAGAATTCATTTACCTTGGCTTATTTGTTCCATATTACTCATTTGTGTGTGGGAGTGCCTATGTGGGTAAAATTTTGTGCAATCCTGTCATATATTTAGATTCATGTACTCACAGCTATAGTTGACACAGTACTCTTCCCTCCTGAAGAAGTTCTTCAGGTTATACTTCTGCGGTTGTGCTCCAGTGTTCACCCTTAGTTTTTGTCTACCACTAACCTGTTCCTCATTTCTCTAATTTATCATTTTAACTATATTATACAGATAGAATTGCACAGAAGGTAAGTGTGATTGACCTTCAAAGAACATTTGGTAATTACAAAATTGGTAATTGTTTTTTTTTAAATAGCTAAATATTATGTTAGAAATGGTGGATCCAAAGTTTCAAGCTCCTCACTTTAGCCTGAGCTATAAAAAGTTTTCTAGGTTGCTCTCAAGTTAACAATGGTTACAATACAACAACAGGAGCCGGGGAGCGGACTCAATGGTAAAGTGCTTCTCACACCTGAGTTTGGATCTCTAGCACCTGTGTGCAAAGCCAAGCATGGTGGCCTGTGTCTGTAATTTTAGCTCTCAGGAGGCAGAGGCAGGAGGGTGCCTGGTACTTGATAGCCTGATAATCTTGCTGAACTGATGATCCCCAGGTTCAGGGAGAGACTCTGTCTCCAAAACCTAAGGTTGAGGATGATGAAGGAAGAGGGCAGACATAAACTTAGCTTCATGTGCACTTACTTGCACATACCACACATACCACTTTTTCAACACACACACACACACACCACTACCACCACCATCAAAAGAACTCAAGAGGTTTTGTTTATTTTGTTTTATAGGTGCAGACATTGCCTCTTTTTATGCTGTTTTGTGTCCCCATCATATTTTTCATCCAGGCAAATATTTTCTCTCTGTCAAGACAAACATTTTCAGTGATGTTATTAAGGAAGCTTTGTAGAGGCTCTGGTGATGTTTTAATCATCTCCACAAACACCACATTACCCTTTCTCACAGTGGTAGCTTGGGAATCTTAATTGGAACCTTCTTCAGATTAGAGGCTTTTGTGTTTCTACCCACCCCAGTCACAGATGTATTTTTTGGTATGTTATTGGACAAAGGTTAATTCTCTGTGACATCATCTGTCATAGGTACGTGGGAAAAAAATCAAAAGATATATGTTGGTGTGTTGTCTTTTTAAACATATGCCAAGAAAAGTTTTCATTCCATGAAAGTCAGAGGCAGAAGGGAAAGGTTTGCTTTACAAGAGAGATTGAGAGCATCACTGGTTTCCTGCATTGTCACTGAGCAGCTGAGGCTGTGAGCTATCACAGACCACCTTTAGATTTCCCAGTGCAAGGAAAGATTTCCACCTCCTTGAGGACTATTTTTCACAGTACCAGAATGCACTATCATGATCTCAATGGAGGCAAACAGCTAACAGTCCTACCCAACCGTGATGCCTGTGAACCACAATGACAAGCATGGCTAGATGCCGACAGTGGTGTAATATGGCTCCTACGTGGAGCTGGTAATCCTCAGCTGTCTAGTTGGATTTAAGGCCCGCCCAATAAGAGGGGAATAAAACATACTCATCTTCCCCGGGTTAGTGAGATCATGGATCTTCAATGAGAATTTTCCGTCTCTATTTTATTAACCCAGCAAATTTCCTAATTGTATTTTAAATATTTTATTTTCAACTCAGAGACAAGTATAGCTCATATCCTCACCAAAGAAGGTTTTCTTTACAGAAAGCCACAACTGATCAAAATGCAGAAGACAACTAGCCTTGGGGTGCCCAGCTTCTGTGGATATATTTACAATACAATTCCTGGATGTTCAGGGAACATCGCAGAAGAGGGGCAGACTGATTATAAGAGCCAAGGGTCCAGGAAATCTGCTGTGAGATTGATTGTGACTCCTGGAAGTGAGAAGGAAGCTTTACTCATGATGCTGCAGCAATATGGCTGCCTAAATAAGACCCAAACAAAGACAACACCAACAGACCTGTTAATGTGGAAGAGGCCCCACCCATAAACAAAGAACTAGAGGCTACTAAAGAATTCTGACTTGGTGGTTGTTGGTCACAGGATCTATAGCTAAGTGAGACTGTTGATGACAGTTCTCCCCCAGCCCTCAAAATAGCAACTCTCCAATCTAGAAAGGAGAGCCAACAGGAGCAAAGCTTCATGCACACTTTCAGTTTGACATTTTGCATATTCTAAAATAATGTGTGATGTTTGCAGCAATAGAGTCTTATTCTCTACTTTCGTTAAGTGACAAAGAGCACTAGTAACTGCCTGTACTTTTGGTGATCTCACTGATTATTCAGAGGGAGATAATCTACTTCTGTGACTGGGATTTTTACGTAATTATCTATGGCTTCTTGGAGCAGCTTTCTCCACTCACAACAGGTATTTCCATTCAAACCCCTTATTTCATTTCATTTTTGAGTTGACTATCGAATGTTTTAGATTTTCTTATGGGTAATGAATGTAGTTAGTTTTGACTGACCCTTTTCCGTACTACTCTCACCTGAATCTCAATGTACCCCTCACTTAGATCCTGTGACCAACAACCACCAAGTCAGGCCAGAAGAACTCACTGGTACAATACTGGCTAGTCTATTATGAAAGCAATCAGCAATTCTTGTAGATACCAGGAAGTTTCCATGGCACTATGGTTCTACTTTGGCCATGAAATGGCACACAATTTGAGGCATCTCCAACACTCCCTTCCTCCATCCTTTAATTATGTTCATAGCAGCTGTATTCATAATATCCAAAAACTGTGAAATACCTAGACGTCCCTCAGCTGAAGAATGGATTAAGAAAATATGGTTCATTATTTGTTATATATCCAAAAATTTATGCCAACAGAAATGTTTCAACGAAGTAGTACTGTATTTCTGATAAAAATGATGAATCGAATGCTAATATCAGTTTTATTCTTTTATATTTTTACTAACCCCAAGACCCAGAATACTTAACCCACATATTATTGGGTTTTTTATTACAAGGTATTATCCTGAGTAAATTTAGTGATAACTGATGACAACCTAATCAATGAAATTAAATGAATTCATGGAAGCTAAAAAACAAAAAAACAAAAAAAAACAAAACAAAAAAAAAAAGAATTCTGAAAGAGCCAGGTGGTGGTGGTGCATGCCTTTAATCCCAGCACTCAAGAAGCAGAGGGAGGCAGATCTCTGTGAGTTCAAGCCCAGCCTGTCTATAAGAGCTAGTTCCAGGACAGGCTCCAAAGCTACAGAGAACCTCAGTCTCAAAAATAAATAAATAAATAAATAAAAAAACCAAAAAACAAAATAAACCACAAACTGGATAACCCTGAAAAAGTTTATCCGTGAATAAACATAGAGAGTGACTAAAGACTATTTGTACACAAACAACAACAAACAAATAAATGAATGGAAAAACAAAATAAGTAAACAAATAAATAAGTAAATAAATAAATAAAATAAAAAAAGAATTTTGAGAGAGACAATTAGTCTTTTTCAAGGATGAGCTCTCTGACTGGTTATCTACTTCCAAGTGGCCAGCCCTGATATCATATGCATACAAGGAACACTAAAAAAACTCAACAGGTTGTATTAATGTATACATACATACATACATATATATGTATGTGTGTATTTAAACACATGTTACAGTAACAATTAAAGAAATCAGGTATTAGAGAGAAAAAGAGAGAGAGGGCGAGGGAGGGAAGGAGGGAAAGAGAGGTGTTTCATGGTTTGGAGGGAAGAATGATATGATTATATTTTAATTAAAATGTATAAAATAGACAATAATTAAAAAGACATTGAGTTGTTTCACCTTTCAGATCTTTTATGAATGAAAACCATTCTATTTCTATGTTTAATAATCTTGGTTTACATAGTCATCATACTTAAGATATCAAACCAGTGCTACGAATGGGCAGTGAGGCTCTTATTTTTTCACTAGTGAATCTTCAGCAATAACTACTTCAGAATGCTCATATTTGCCTTTAGGAGGTGTGGGCTTGCTGGATAAAGTTTATCACTGTAGATGGACTTTTGGAGTAAAACAGTCTTGCCTACCTGTGGTTTGTTTTTTCTGCTTTGTTATTGCATCTGAATATTGCAGGTCACAGTCCATTACTGAGGGAAGTCACGGAAGAGGAATAGATAGTTGAAAGTGAGAACCATGGCATAATCCTTCTTAGTGGTTTGCCTTCTGCCTCATGCTCTTAGATTTCCTATATAAACCAGAACACCTGTCTAGGGATGCCGCTGCCCTCAGTGGGCTGGAACCTCCCACATCAATCCTCAGTTAGGACAGTCTCTCACAGATATGGGCATATGCCAATTCAATACGGGCAGTCCCTCACTCAGTTGAGGCCCCTTTAGATGACTCCAGACTATCAGTTTGACAGCTGAAACAAATGAGAGTAGATAATTAATATTATCTATTAATGTTTATGGACATGGCTTCTTTCTAGGTTGAAGGTAAGGTCATTTCATTTTTTAATGTATGAAGTTGACTGAAAAATGCACATTTGATACCAAAGCTGACAAAATTCATCCTCGTTCTTCTTTCTCTGTTAGGACCTTTGGCTGAGCATTGGCCCAGGAACCCAGTTTTGTTGATTTTCCCCTGCTGTGGGATTCTATACCAGGTAGGCTCATTGCCTCATCCTGTTTCCCAAATGTGATTTTTTCATTGCTGGCTGTCTAGTTGGAAAGCACCATGGTAAATCAATCCCATCTGGGGTTGAAATGATGGATAATGTCTGAAAGCATCTCAACAGATGGAGAGACAAGACTTAAAAACTAAGGGTGGTTTCTCTCCTGGTAGAAAGCTCAGCCCAGTGGCAGGTTGGAATGAGGAAGGGAGTAGAGATATTTATTGGTCAAGAAGCCTTTTGCAAACCTGTAAATCATCTACTGACAGGTAGGTGGTTACTGTCTCTGCTCTTGCCTAAGACAGGCTCTATGGGCTCCCAAAGGGGACTTGGGAAGTAATTTATTGATGCTTAAGATACTTCTACTGAATAATGGATCTTGTTATCTGGGTGCACATCTGTTCTTCATTTGTCCCAGGGAAGGTGAGGTCAGAGGGGTCTACAACAATTACAGGTGGAGGACCAATGCAGCTGTTTACACGAAGTCAGCCAGTTCTGAATACTCAGTTACCTAGGACTGGGGTGCATGTTGCATTCCTCAGCAAGAGAAGACCTAAAGAGTCTAAATCAGTTTATATTAGAATTGAATTTTAAAAAACCCAGGACACATCAGTACATCATGAAGATACAACTGACCATTGTGTACAATGCCTTATTTAGGAACACTTATTTTATATATGTATATATATATATATATATATATATATATATATATGCGATACATATGATATATATATCTCACTGGTAGTACAGGTCTCTTGTAACTCCCACTAGACCTTATTTGCTGTTATATTATAGATGTGGGGAATCACAACCATTTTTTTCTCAAGGAGAAAATACTTCATAATTTTTGGGTAGAACCTACTGTGTTACAGGTGCTGTGATAAATAGATAAATGTCAGGGCTGGAATAATAGGTGGTAAGACAGACATGGCCCCTTCCTTCATGGGTCGTATAATCTAGCTTAATGCTCTTTGGTATGGTTGCTGGGCCAACATTATCACACGTGGGACTTGTTAGATATGGAGAGCCACAGGCCCCTCTGAAGAACAACTAATAAATCTCAGGGAGAGAAAGTGGGATTCAAGTTGACTATCTGAGAAGGAAAGCAGCCAATCAGTGGCTCTTACCTTGACCTCAGTCCAAATGGTGAGACTGCCTTCAGGAATCTCAAAATGAGAAAGTGTGAGAGCTGTCTCTTCCCATTTTATAATCCTCTCTAGGGCTGGGATTAAAGGCATGAACCACCTCGTTTCTATGGCAACTAGTATGGCTATTGGGATTAAAGGTGTGTGCTACCACTGCCTGGCTGTAAGGCTGACCAGTGTGGCACTTTTACTCTTCCGATCCCCATGCAAGCTTTATTAAAATACAATTGAAATGCCACTGCACCACTCCTCAGACCTACTGAGTCACAAACGCTGGAATAGGACCCCACATTTGTAGTTGCAAAAGCCATCCAGATTATTCTGATGCATGATGAAGTTTGAGAACTAATGACCTAGTAGGGGAAAATTTGGCATGGGTGATTAAATATGGTATGAATAAGGGATGCAGGGTGGTGCTTGCCTACCATGCATAAGACCTGGAGTCTGCTCCCTAGCAACATATTAACTGTGCTTAGACACACTCCAGTAATCCTAGTACTTGAGGGGCAGAGTCAGGAGGATCAGGAATTCAGGGTCATCTTCACATAGCAAGTTTGAGGTTAGCCCTTCATGGGATCCTGTATCAAAAACAAAACAAAAGTGATATTTCATCATAGGGGACAGATCTATAGTAATAGGAGGAGCTCATGTGGTCTGAAGGTAGGAGGAGTCTGGCTGAGAAAGGCACGTCTGGGCTATCACCTGAAGGTTGAGTAGGAATGGAGAAAATGTTCTGTAGGTGGAGGTGGTAGTTGGAACCAGGGAGAGACATGACCTTGAAATCTGTCTGTCTACTCACTGTAAAACTGTGGCTCTGGAAAGACTATTCATCTGTTTCAACTCAACCAGAGAATTCAGTGAACTAGCTCTAAATTTCTCCAGTATTTCAGTTAATCAATATTTTAAAAAATCAAATATATATTACAATTTAAAGTATACTGTGATTAGAAAGCACTATGAAATAATAAAGGAGCATCCAAGGCTTGTCTTGACTGTTCCTTTTAATTGTTGGCCCACGGAGGGAATTGACTCTTCTGCTTCCTTGTTTTTTCTATAAAACGAGAGAACAAAAACTTCCATCCTTTTCGTTTTTTGGTTCCATGATTCAGAATTAGCTATAAATATCATCATATCACTGTTTACTTTTTAAAAAAGTACATTTATATTTATTTACTTCAATAGCTAATTCTGTACATTGCCTACTGGTAACCTTAAGACAGCCTTCCTACTCTTTTCTTTAAAATTAGGGCCATGAGTTTATCCCACAAGGATATATTATGTGCTCTAATGAGCTGGTAATTATTAGGTAATGAAATGGCTAACCAAAAGTATGTTATTAAGAGTGGTGGCTGTGTAGAATATTTTTGTCATGCGATTAGAAATGTTACTTAGATTTCAGCAATGCATAAGAAGTCACATGCTGAGGACTATAAAAACCCAGCCATATCCTTCCATTTCCCATTGAAATTAAGCCTTAAACCTGTGCACAGAAAGCATTAGGATCCTAAGTCCAGGAGCTGAGCTGGAGTTGAAATCCAAGCTTCCTCTTCAAGTGCACAGTATGTTCCAGTTACTAATCAGGACCGTTCACTCCAGGGGAGTTGACAATGCTGTTCTCAAGCTGCAGTAGGCAGCTGTATTCCTCAGATGACCACCCTGGCTTACTTTGTCTTTTCTCTACTAGAGGAACATCTCACCATGAGAGTACTAATCAGATTGACCAGGAGTTTTGCATAAAAATTCAGAAAAGATGATACTTTCTGAATAAGAATGACATTTTAGTTTAACTGAGTTGAGATCATGGGAGAACTCCCTTTGAGTTGTTTGGTCAGTGATATCTAGCACTCCCAAACAATAGCAGCTGTTCTTGTTGCCCTTGGTTGCCTCACAGAACGTGAAGGTAAGACCCTGTGGCTAAAGGCATTGCATATTTAGGACAAATGATTGGAGGAATTGAGCTGTAGCAGACCTGAAAGCTATCTCCCAGTGGATGAGATATCATAATCTTTGAAGGTGTTATACAAACTACTAAGGGAGAAAAGTAATCAGGAGTCCTACCTAGCTGTAATGCCTACTAACCGCAACTGTAAACAGAACAGCAAGATACACTGAAAGGGCAATAGTGGCACTTACATCCTTGGAATAACCAACAGCTGACTATTTTGACTTAAAGCTCACTCAGTGGGAAATTTATTCCTGATACTATAAGCTAGCCAACTACCCACAGCTGGAGAAGCCACAGACCCTCCCTAGAAGAGAATCTACTATTTGCCATTTTCCTTAACCAATCTAATTTCTAACTATATTCTAAATATTTATACCCACAGATGAGTATAGCTCTCAACCCTCATCAAAGAAGTGTCTTTTAGAAACAGATGGAGAACACTACAAAGATATGCAAATGATTGAAATGCAGAGAATAAGTGTCTGTGGAGTGCCCAACCCCAGTTGGCACATTTACTATGCAATCCCTACACCCAAGACTCAGGAAACATTGCAGAAGAGGAAATAGAAAGAGTGTAAGAACCAGAGGACCCTGACATATTCCGTGACACAACATCTTACATATACATATATATGAACCTTTCAGGTTCATTTGTTAAAGACTAGGTTTTCAGCTGATGAGAATTTGGAAAGTGACTGTATTCTGAGGGCTCTAACATAAGTAATGGGTGCATGCTTTGATGTAGTCCTAACGTAATGGCACTGTTGAGAGGTGGGATCCATTTGGTGGAAGTCAGCCATGAGGAGCTTGCCCTAGGGAGATGTTCTTTGTTCCAGTCTTTCCCCATTACTTTTCTTTGCTTCCTAGTTGCTATGAGGTAGCAGCTCTCTTTTTTTCTACCATCCTCTAGCACAATGATGTTCTGTCTCACTGCGAGTCTGAAAGCAATAGAGCCAGCTCGTCATGAATGGCAACTTCTGCAATTGTTGGACAGAATGTAGTTTTCCTCTGGTCTTCCATTTAAAGGTGTTTGTTACAGCCATCAATAGTCTGACTAACATAGGCCTTCATTATCTCTTTAATATTCTGTCTAGAGAAATGATTCACATGATAAGAAGTTGCCAGGCAGTTTTTCTCCATGAAAACGGCTACCTTCTTCCCAGGTTCAGTGGTCCTTTCTGTATACTGACAACTGTTTCATGTGTTTTCATTTCTTTCTATTTATCTATCTTTCCTCTTTCTCTGCTGTTTGCTCCCTGAGGACAGGGTCCATATGCCATTAATTCTGGCAAGAGAATACATACTCAGCAGTGCTGACTTCCAACTAGGAGCTTTGTATTTCCTTTATTCCTTTATCTACCTCTGTAAATAGGGCCCCATGATGATATGGCCAGTAAAATACTATGGTCCTGTCAATAGGTGTCACTTTTCCTGAAGAGATGTAAAGAAACACCTATTCACTGCAGATAAAAAACACACTCACAGATGGAAGAAAGAATCCCATTCATGTCCAGCTTTGAGAACCAATGAGAGTGCATTGGGACTCTTCTAACAGGAGCATAGACGGTTCAAAGGCATCTAAGAAAAACCATAGACAATTTTTGGGCAGTTGCATCTCTGAAGATCTCACAGAGCCTCCATCATTGAAGAGTCCTACCCACAGTGCCACATGACCTGTGAAAAGTTGTAAGACTCGTGTAGGTAATGCATAGGTATATTACCAAAGAGTCCCAACCTTGTAGATTGTTTGCTTATCCTGTAACTTTGGGGAGGAGATGAGTCTCATAAAGATTTCATGAGCCTTGTGGGACTTCTCCCATCCTCCTTGAAGGAATGTTAATAGGCCTGATTTCTTTAGGGTTTTATGTGGGTGACCATGCCTGTTCGTATACAAAATGGCCATGATCATGTCCAACATGAGGGAAACAGTTACCCAGCACTCCTTGTTTGCAACTGGCTTTTACATTTATCTGTTCTTTGTTCCACAGTATTTCTGGGGCCTTAGAAAGGAGATATAGATGTGTGATTTTTTTTTTACTTCCACATATAGCCTAGTATTGGGCTACTAGACAAAAGTAGAGATCACATAGACAGACGAACTTATTTCTCTCAGTGTGATAAATAAGGTTGCCTTATGCACTATAAAATTTTTCCTACAAGACTATAAAATGGCCAGTAGCATCAGCAATTGCTGTAGTTTAGGTTTCTATTGCTGTGAAAAAAACATCATGACCACAGCAACTCTTATAAAGGAAAACATTTAATTGAACTGGTGGCTTACAGTTTCAGAGGTTCCATCCATTATCATGATGGGGAACATGGTGGCATGCAAGCAGACATGCTGCTAGAGGAATAGCTGAGCATCCTACATTTTGTAGGCAACAGGAAATTGACTAAAAAGTCACACTGTGTGAAGCTTGAGAAAAATAGCCCTCAAAGTCTACCCCCACAGTGACACACTTCCTCCAACAAGGTCACATGTCCCTATAATGTCAGTCCCTTTGGGGACCATTTTCTTTCAGATTACCCCATTTTACTCCCCAGCCCCCAAAGTCATATCACAGCCCCAAAGTCATATCACAATGCAAAAATGCATTCAGTCCAACTCCAAAAGTCTTCATAGTCTTTAACAGTGTCAAACTTGTTTGAAAGTCCAAAGACTCTTCTGAGACTCATGGCAGTCTCTTGTCTGTAATCCCTCTGTAAAAATCAAAATCAATAAGCAGATCATGTACTTCCAACATATAATGGCACAAGACATATATTACCATTTCAAAATGCAGGGAAAGGAACATAGAAAGGAAATACTAGGCCAAAGTAAGACCAAAAACTAGCTGGACAAACTCGACTCTGCACCTCCATGTCTGATGTCAAAAGACTCTTCAGATCTCCAATTCTGTACAGCTCTGTTGAGTGAAACATACTTCTTTCTATTTTGCTTGTTCCACTTCCTGTTAGCAGCTTTCCTCATCAGGTATTCCAAGTTTCTGGAATCTCTATCATCTTAGGTTCTCTAAGACAATCTAGGCTTCAACTTCATAGCTTCATAGATATACCAGCTTGTTTCTTAGGTCCATTTGTTTGGAAAGTTTTTCCCAACCCTTTACTCTGAGGTGATGTCTGTCTTTGAGGTTGAGGTGTGTTGAGGTATGTTTCTTGTATGCAGCAGAAGGATGGACTCTGTTTCTGTATCCAATCTGTTAGCCTGTGTCTTTTCATAGATGAATTCAGCCCATTTATATAGAGGGACATTAATGACCAGTGATTGCTAGTTCCTGTTATTTTAGTTTTTATTGTTGGTGATGTTACTGTGTGTGTTTTTTCCTTCTTTGAGGTTTGCTGCCATGAGATCATATATTGTCTGTGTTTTTGTGGATGTAGTCAACTTCTTTGGGTTGAAGTTTTCCTTCTAGTACTTTGTGGCTAGGTATTGGTTAAATATGGTTCTGTCATTTGAGGTTTCTTTTGCCAATGGAATTAATCTAAAACTTTTCACTTTAGCATCAGGCAGACTCTTAGGACAAGGGCAAAAAGCAGCCACTTTCTTTATCAAAATATCACAAAAACAATCTCTAGGCAACATATTAAAAACTTTCTCCTCTGAAACCTCTTGAGCCAGATCCCCACAGTTTATCAAGTTGCATTTAATACCACTATCTTCCACACTCATACTAGTGTGGCCCATTAAGCAGCACTTAACACATTTAACTGCTTTTGCAATTTACAAGTCCCAAATCCATATTCCTTCAAGCAAAACCATAGTCAAGCCTATCAAAGTAATACCTCAGTCCCTGGTACCAACTTCTGTCTTATTTGGGGTTTTTATTGCTGTGAAGAGACACTATGACCACCGCAACTCTTATAAAAAAATTTTTAATTGGAGTGGCTCACTTATAGTTTCAGAGGTGCAGTTCATTATCATTATGACAGGGAACATGGCAATGTGCAGGAAGACATGATGCTAGAGGAATAGCTGAGAGTGAGACATCTTGCAGACAACGGGAAGTTAACTGAAAAGTTACACAGAAGAAAGCTTGAGCAAAAGAGACCTCAAAGCCCACCCTGACAGTGACACATTTCCTCCAAGGCCATACCTCCTAGTAGTGCTACTCCCTTTGGGGACCATTTACTTTCAAACCACCAGAGCAATGTACAAGTATAAATGCAAGTATTTTAATTTGTGCCAATTATATAGATATATCAACGACTCCATGGTGGGGCCTATTCCCCATTGGCCGGGTTTACATTACCAAACTTGACTCCCTCAGCTTGCCTTAAATACAATGGGAAAATAATTGGTTGCATTTGTAAAAGTCATGTGATTATTGAAGAATGAAGCACATTTTTCCTCGCATATTTATAGCATGATGTCCAGGGTTCATAGCTGAGCAGGACGATTGGCATCTACTTTCCACCAGCAGCCTTTATTGCCCCTTCCTCTACTAGGAGTGCCAGGTATTTGGAAGGCACTTTAAGCTTAGTCCTAGCCTGATTTCTTCATGTTCTGACACCAGACTATGTGGTATTAACAGGAAAGAGACTCATCAACTAATGGTGGCATTTGACCAATAGCAATCTCAACAGTTTGTATTGTATGGGGGTTTCCAGGGCCTTCTTGGTCAACAAGGTCATCTACCACTGGCATGGGAATTTACGCTGAACAAATTTACAGCTTCTACCCACACATGGGTCTTTCTGCATTTAACCTCTCTCCACTACTGTATTTGCTGTTCTTCTAGATGCCACTCAGACCTTTAAAATGCTCATTATACCATCCATATAATGATACCTTATTACAGAGGGTGGGCAGAATCATTGATGCTCTACGGATATCATTCCAAGCAAGTGTTAATTGATATTGGGGTTCTGAAGCCAAGAGAATACTGAACAAAAAAAGCTATTAAGGTCTGATACAGCATAAAAACAACCCAGTCCTATCAAAAGAGTGACATTAGGCACAGTGACATGAATTGGGTACAGCATCTCATCTAGTACTCCAGAATATTGTTCATAAGCTATCTGGTCACATCTTGATGTAGAAAGGTGTTTTCATATAATTCACTTTTGAGTCGATTTCTTCTAATTCTTCTGGAGTAGGGTGTACAATTCTTCTTATTTCGGGATCCCTTGATTCTGGTGAAGTCATATTGCCTTTCAGGTTGTTGGAGGAAGTCTTGCATTGGCACCTTCCCATCTCCTCCTTCAAATGGAGCCAGGAGAGGCCTGGTGTCTTGGTCCAGTCTTTGCTGTGAATGAGTCTCTGGGTGTATCTCTTCAGTGTAGAAGCAGGGACCGTCCCGTCGAGCTGGAACTCCTCAGCACCAATGAAATCAACAGATTGATATATGACACTCCCACATCACTTCCCCTTAATTAAGATATGTGCTTCCCTGCTCCCCTATCCAACCTTCCTTTATCCCAATCATCCTGTTTCCCCAAGTTCCCCCCAACCTCCCCTTCTTACTTTTCTCTCCCCATCTCCCCTTACCCCCGTCCCACCCCACCCCCAAGTTCCCAATTTTTTGTCCGGCAATCTTGTCTACTTCCCATATCCAGGATAATAACTATATGTTTTTTTCTTTGGGTTCACCTTCTTATTTAGCTTCTTTAGGATCACAGAATATAGACTCAATGACCATTATTTGTGACTAGAAACCAATTATGAGTGAGTACATCCCATGTTTCTCTTTTTGGGTCTGGGATACCTCACCCAGGATAGTGTTTTCTATTTCCATCCAGTTGCATGCAAAATTCAAGAAGTCATTGTTTTTTACCGCTGAGTAGTACTCTAATATGTATATATTCCACACTTTCTTCATCCATTCTTCCATTGAAGGACATCTAGGTTGTTTTCAGGTTCTGGCTATAACAAATAATGCTGCTATGAACATAGTTGAACAAATACTTTTGTCATATGATAGGGTATCTCTTGGGTATATTCCCAAGAGTGGTATTGCTGGGTCCAGGGGTAGGTTGATCCCGAATTTCCTGAGAAACCGCCACACTAATTTCCAAAGTGGTTGCACAAGATTGCATTCCCACCAGCAATGGATGAGGGTACCCCTTCCTCCACAACCTCTCCAGCAAAGGCAATCCTTGGTGTTTTTGATTTTAGCCAATCTGACAGGTTTAAGATGATATCTCAAAGTTGTTTTGATTTGCATTTCCCTGATCGCTAAGGAGGTTGAGCATGATCTTAAGTGTCTTTTGGACATTTGCAATTCTTCTGTTGATAATTCTCTGTTCAGTTCAGTGCCCCATTTTTTAATTGGGTTATTTAGCCTTTTACGGTCTAGTTTCTTGAGTTCTTTATATATTTTGGAGATCAGATCTTTGTCTGTTGCGGGATTGGTGAAGATCTTCTCCCAGTCAGTAGGTTGCCTTTTTGTCTTAGTGATAGTGTCCTTTGCTTTACAGAAGCTTCTCAGTTTCAGGAGGTCCCATTTGTTCAATGTTTCCCTTAATGTCTGTGCTGCTGGGGTTATACATAGGAAGCGATCTCCTGTGCCCAACTCTTGTAGGGTACTTCCCACTTTCTCTTCTATCAGGTTCAGTGTGTTCAGATTGATATTGAGGTCTTTGATCCATTTGGACTTGAGTTTTGTGCATGGTGATAGATATGGATCTATTTTCATTCTTCTACAGGTTGACATCCAGTTGTGCCAGCACCATTTGTTGAAGATGCTTTCTTTCTTCCATTGTATGCTTTTAGCTCCTTTATCAAAAATGAGGTGTTCATAGGTTTGTGGGTTAAAATCCGGGTCTTTTATATGATTCCATTGGTCGACTTCTCTGTTTTTATGCCAATACCACACTGTTTTCATTACTGTAGCTCTGTAATAGAGTTTGAAGTCAGGGATGGTAATGCCTCCAGAAGTTCCTTTATTGTATAAGATTGTTTTGGTTATCCATCCTGGTTTTTTTGTTTTTCCATATAAAGTTGATTATTATCCTCTCAAGATCTGTGAAGAATTTTGATGGGACCTTGATGGGGATTGCATTGAATCTATAAATTGCCTTTGGAAGAATTGCCATTTTTACTATGTTGATCCTCCCAATCCAAGAGCAAGGGAGATCCTTCAATTTTCTGGTATCTCTAAAGTTATTTTTTAAAGGTAGCATGCAAAACAATGAGTTCGTGATGACATTTTCTTACATAAGTGTCATACTTTGTTTTAATCTACTTTCCTCCATGTTCCTTCCTGGTCTCAACTTCATCTTTTGTTTGTTCCCTTCCTTCCCTTAGGCTGGTTTTCTCAGAGTTTCATGTCACATGTAGCTCATTACTCTCCTTTATTCCCTCTTGTTATCTCTTTCCCTCTTCCATGATTCCTTTTCTAGTTTCAGGATGGACACACACACACACACACACACACACACACACACACACACACACACCTTCTATGTCCACTGCAGCGTTTGTTGTTACTTGATGGGGTGATGTGGGCTTTCAAAAGAATTTTAATTTGCATCCCAGAATATCTAAGGATTCTGAATGCTTTCACAAATATTTATGTGCATTTGCATTTCTTATTTTGAGAACTGTCTGTCCAGCTCATCAAACCATTGACTGCGTAGATTATTTGATTTTTGGGATTTAATTTGCAGTTTTTTAAAATATATTCTTGATAGCAACCTCCATCTGATGTGTAGTTGGCTAGGATTTTCTTCCCATATCACATCCTGTTTCTTTACTCTTTTTAATTGTTTCCTTTGATGTGTAGTAGATTTTAAATTTCTTATTATCATATTTGTCAAATTTGGGAATTATTTTTGTGTTTTTGGATCCATTTCCAGAAAGTCCTTGCCATGCATATGTCTTGAAATATTTTCCTTATGCTGTTCTCTAGCAGTTTCTAAAGTTTAAAGCCTTATATTAAGGTGTTTGATCCACTTTAGATACAATTTGATATGGAGCGAAAAGTATGTATCTAATTTCATTTTTCTGGTTTGCTTAACACAATTTTTAACATTGTTGTTTTACTCATTTTAAAAATGTATATTTTAAAAAACTTTGTTGAAGATTGAAAGGCTTTATCTATTTCTTGGTGCATCGTCCTATTGCATTAGTCTATATGTTTCTTTTTGTGTGAGCACCATGGCACTTTTGTTACTATGGCTCTGAAGTATAATTTGAGAGAAGATATTCTGATGCTTCTTATACTGATGTTTCTATTTAGGATGGCTTTGGCTATTCTAGTTTTTTTATAATTATAAATGAATTTTATAATTTTTTTCAGTTCTGTGAAGGATGTCATTAGAATTTTTATTAGAACTATATTAATATGAAGATCATTTTTGATATAATAATTATTTCAACTATATCAATTCTGAAGTCTGTATGCATGGGAGTTCTTTCCTTCTAATGTCTTCAATTTTTTTCTTAAAAATAAAAAAAGGAAGGAAGAACAAGCCACTTCCCCATTACCAAAATATAAAAAATAAAATGTTGCAGCAGTTTCTTTCTGTGTTTTCAAAAATTGGAGATTGCCAGAGATATGCATGTAGGAGATGGAGATTGTTGTATTTGCTGACTCCTATCTTTTCTACAATTCATGCTGTTGCTTGGTTCTGTATTGGACGCCCATCTGACATCTGTTGGAGACATCTTTACTTTAGGAGCTTTCTTTTTGCATACAAGGGGTCTCAGTCACACTTAGCCTTGTAGTCTGTGACCTGGGAAGTGTCTCTCCCCATCTGGATGCTCCACGGTCATACCCTCAGGAGTGGCAAATGTCTAGTCCTGGGGTATGTTCTAAATGCATTGGGAATGTAAAGAATAACAGACGCTGTGAGACCTTACAGGTGGACACTTACCTTCTCATTTTCAAGAGCTCCCGAGTGTTACTGCATGCTGTTAGATAGACTGTGGGACTTTCAGACTTGTCCTGTTCTACAGGAGTAGATGACAAGTAGGTGGTTTCAGGGGGCCATTTGTCTGTTGACTTCAATTTCATGGCTACCGCACTTTGGGATTATTCTCATTTATGAGATCTGCTCCAGCCACTGAGAGAAAGACCCGTCTTCCCTGATGTGTTTCCTTGCTTGAGGCCTCCTGCTCTTTGTAGTTTTCCCTCTCCAGAACTGTCTTACAGGACTTATGCACACTGTAGTTTAAATTTAGGTTCTATGGCTTGTTGTTGTTTCCTCTTCATAGTGCTTCAGTGTGACTCAGCTTTGGGCAGTGACTTTCCTTTCAGAATTGCACTCAGCAACTACCCTTAGCCTCACAAGGTGACAAAATGGAATTTTTCTTCTCACTGTTAACGTATCTACCAGAGGACTCACTGTCTCACCAAAACATGCAACTGCATTTGAAGTTTGTGGGGGTTGTGTGCTAGAAGAATCCAGAAATTATGAAAGAACAATAACCTAAACCACAGCAATGATTCAAGGCCCTAGTGGCTGTGGAGTAACTCCTGACTCCTCAGGTGGGTTTCCTGTGTTGATCTTGTACTGTTTTGTTTCTAAGCCTGCTGATTTATTGTTTCAATTGGAAGTTGGAAGCAATGCCCTAGAGGGACCCGTAACATTACCAAGGCTAAGGTTCTGTGATGAAATCAGGATGTCAGGGTGGAAACCCGGTCTTTAGATTAAGGCTGGCAAGTGTGATTGGAGCAGGTTCAGTAGTGAAAAGGGCTGTCTGATTAATCTTGTGATAGGAAGAATTAGGATTGAAAACTTCCCCTAGTCAACAAAAAGAAGGAGTTACACTATTATAAAGACCTATAAGGGAACATCCGATCTGGCAGTGACAAAGAGGAAGAGTGCACTAGAAGGTATAAGAGTAAACCTGGAAGATGCCAGTCTGGGTCACTCCGCAGCAAAGAAGTAGGTAAAAAAAAGCAGACTAGAAATCTCTGCACATGACACAGTGAATGAAAAGAAACAAAGCAAGAGAAAACAGACCTTATTATAAAGAAGAGGAAGAGTTTTGTAAATCCACAAAGTAGTCAAAAGTATACTTAAAAAGTACAGAGAAAAAATATGAATAATGTAGAGAAAATAAGCTAAGCTAAACACATCTCTAGCAGTATGGCTCCCTTGTAATAAAATGGGAATAGAAAAAGAGACAGCCAATCCAACTCTCAGACACCTGAATATGGGCAGCTACTCTACTGGGTATAGTATAGCTACTTCATTGGGTGATGAAGAATTTCAACCCAGTGAATTGTTCACTTATTTTTTTTTTTGAGACAGGGTTTCTCTGTAGCTTTTGGAGCTTGTCCTGGAACTAACTCTTGTAGACAAGGCTGGCCTCAAACTCACAGAAATCTACCTGCCTCTGCCTCTGGAGTGCTGGGATTAAAGGTGTGAGCCCCCACCGCCCGGCCAATTGTTCACTTCTTATATTGCCTTAGAAAATGGAGGGATCTTCCTGATGATATTCTGCTATACTCACAGATTGCTTTGTGCAATTTTCATCGAGAGGCTTTCTCTGGCAGTAAATGGGAGCATATACAACTGAGCAGGGTTTTCAGAGACTGAAATGCCAAGCATAGGGCCTGTATGTGTCTGCACAGGTCTGCATATATGTTATGGCTGTTAGCTTAGTCTTTCTGTGAGACTCCTAACAGTAGAATGGGCGTGTCTCTGCCTCTTTTGCTTGCTCTTGGGACTCTTTTCCTTCTATTGGGTTGTCTAGCCTTGATTTGAGGGCTTCTGCCTTGTCTTACTATATTTTGTTTTGTCCTGTTTGACTGTTGTCTCTAGGAGGCCTGCTCTTTTCTGAAGAGGAGATGGAGGGGGAGTAGTGGATCTGGGGAGAGGGGAGGTGTGTGGGAGGGAGCTTGGTATAGTAGAGGGAGGGGAAACTGTGATGAGGATATATTGTATAAGAGTGGAAAATTCTCATGAGCATCCTGCGATGACTTGTGAGGCTTGAGGGCCTCCTTTTATATAACAGGTCCAATCCTGTGAAAGTCTCCTTTGACTGATTTTAGCTGCTCTGATTCAAGAAGGCAGTGGTCATGTCTAACAAGAAGAAAACAATTACATAATAATGACTTGGGATTGAACTCAGGGTCTCATGTGTGTAACACAAACCCTCTACAAACTGAACTATATCCCTAGCACCTGCTGTCTTATAAGAAAACTGAGATACAATACTTCACTTAGAGACAAACATGTGGTTAATGCTGGGACCAGTATTCAAACCACTTCATCTCCCCTGTTTTAATTCTGTGTTCTGAATAGCTAAATACTCCTGGAATGGAAAGATAACCCGTTAAGTCACCCAAACACCTCACATTATTTATAAGATTCCCTACAAGCTGGTGGTATACTCTGGGGAAGGTGAAAAGCAGTGCGCTGTGGGATGTACTCGTGAACAGTCACAACATCTCTGAGACACAATTTTGAGGTAAAGGAAGTGTCTTTCTGATTCCCTGAATAAACCATGAGCTTTTATTATTTTAGTCATGCAGGCAGCCTCTCTAACGGGAGTGAGTTTGTTCTTGAACTTGTTTTGTGTTTTGTGGTTGGTTATATCATTGTTTCCAGTCTGATAGCAGACTTCATAGTAATGGGCTGATGTGCTGAAAGTACTCTGCCAAAGTTAATCTTCGTGAGTAAGGGGGTTCAATTTAGGGGAATAAAATTGCTGAGAAGTAGTCAGAGAAGCATATCATACTGTTGCATCCTGGTCTTTTTTATGTTGTTCTATCCCATTTCATCCGATGAATATCTCTTGACTAGCGTGTGTGAATCACTATGTAAAATGCTGAAAATGAGTAAGGAGTATGTAAAATAGAGCCACTTCCTTACCCAGCTTTTTGTCTGCTAGAGAGATAAATGAGATAAAATGAAATTACAATGCAGATAGTGATGAATGGAATATAGCAGGGAGTAGAGAAACTTGTAGGCTTACCTCAAGAATAACAGAAGAGCACTTGAAGGGAATGCTTTTTTAGTTGAGGCCTGGGAGGGAAAGGTCACCAGTATGGCCAAGGCTATTTTGGCTAGCAGATTACAATAAGCCCGTTTCAGTCTGCTTCAAGTTGTGTGTCTACCCTCCCCACCATCTCCTCAAAAGATTTAGATAGCTTGTGCTGAGGTTGCCAAACTGGATGAAGCTAAGGAAGGTTATCTTGGCTTACAGTGAGATGTGTGTTTCCTTGTGTATGTGGGCAGTGTACAAGGCAATGCTTGTGCCCAGGGCAAGCTAGTTTTATGCTCAGAACTCCAAGATATTCATGGAGCATAAAGTGATTTGAATGATGGTACTCCCTCCAAAATTTATGTTGAACTTTCAACCTTGGTGCACTAGTAAGAATAGGCACAGCACTTGGAAGGCGGTTATGTTGTGAGAGTTCTCCTCTAGGAAGTGGGATTAGCAGTCTTACAAAGGGGTTTGGGGCTAAAGGAGATACTCTCTTGCTTGTTTATCCCTCTTCTGTGAGGACATAGTGTTCCTTAGCTGTGAAGAAGACAGCAACAATGCCTCATCTTGGGAGCAGAGGTCTTGGTTGTCGTACAACAAATGATGGCAACATGATCTTTAGAGCTGAGGAAAATAAATATATCGTCTGTATAAGCGACCCAAACTGTGGTAAACTTTTTAAAAGAACAGCACAATTGGACTATAGTGATCTAGGAAGAGAGAGGGATAGAAAATTTAGGTCTTAGTGCACTAGCTAACTAGCTCCTATCTGCCTGGACAATCCAGCTCTCATCAAAGGACATGTTCTAATGGCAGCATAATTACGTTCATCCCCTTTCTTCTATCTCTCATCTTTCTGTCAATGCAATGCTATACCCAAAGCCTTCCTACTGTTTTAAAATGCTCCCTTGTTATCCTCTCCCATGCTCATACTTGCAAACTAACCCTTCATTTCTTTTTTTCTTTCTTTCTTGAAGGTTTTTGCTTTTCCCTTTCTCACTAACCCATCTAAAACAAATTCTCTTGGTACCTCATGAAAGGTTAGTTTTAAGAATAATGGCGACTATCATTTAGATAGCTAGCCTCAAGCTTGAAAATTTTCAGAATATTTTCTCTCTCTATGTGTGATGTGTTTGTGATTTGTGATGTGTGATATGTGTGTCTGGTGTGTGATGTGTGTGTGTAATGCATATGTGATGTGGTGTGTGTGTGTGTGTGTGTGTGTGTGCTGGTGCCTGTGGAAGCCAGAGGAGGGCATTGATTCTCATCCCTGGAGGTGCAGTTATATTTGGTTGTGAGTTGCCTGACATGGGTGCTGAGAACCAAAGTGCAGTCCTCTGCAAAAGCAGCAAGCTCTCCTAACTGCTAATTCACCTTTTCAACCCAGAGACCCAAGCTTTTTAAGGAGCTCTCCTTATTTAATAAAGGAATCTAACATCTTGGAATTCTAAAAATCAAGAATGATATATCAGCTAGTTCTCATTCCTTCTTTTACATATGACGTTGACAAGTAAGTCACCCCTAAAAAGAATATAATCATATTTATACAGTGATGGAGGAAGGACATTGGTTAATTATAATAAAGAAACTGCCTTGGCCCATTTTATTGGTTAGAACATAGGTGGATGGAGTAAACAGAAGAGAATGCTGAGAGAAAGAAGCTGAGTAGGTGTCGCCATGATTCTCCCACTCCAGACAGAAGCAGGTTAAGATCTTTCCTGGTAAGCCAGCTCGTGGGCTACACAGATTATTAGAAAGAGGTTAGATTAATATGTAAGAGCTAGCCAATAAGAAACTGGAACTAGCCGGGCCAGGCAGTGTTTAAAAGAATACAGTTTCCGTGTAATTATTTCTGGGCATAAGCTAGCCATGTGGGCGGCCGGGTGCCGGGGACGCAGCCCTGCCGCTCATAATGCAACAATACAGAGTTAGGGTCTTTGTTAAAAGAGGCAATCGGTGGAGTTGGAGGGAGGGGAGAAGAGTAACAGGAGGGGAGAAGGAAAGGGAAAAGATGAATCTAGAAACAAATACAACTATCTTCTCTAATGGCAAGTAGAGTTTGATTCATTGTAAACAATTGCTTCTCTTTCCTTGCAATTACTATGTTCATTTACTAGCTATATGATGATATGGAAGTTATTTAACCTCTCTGTACTTGGCTCATTACTACATAACTGAGTCATTGTGGGGAACAGAGGAATCAGTGTCTTAAACACCTAAGGACAGAGTGACTACTTCATAAACATGAGCCATTATTTATCATTTGTACTTTTTTCCTCTTACTAGAATTTTACTCTATAGTCCAGGCTGACTTGAAACTCACTATGTAGCTGTTGAATTTGTGACAAGCCTCCTGAATGCTGGGATTATGACATAAGTCTTTATGTCTGGTGCTCATGTGTGTGTACATGTGTGTGTGTGCAAGCACAGTGCATGTGTATGTGTGTATATATGCAAGTGTGTGTTTATGATTTATGCATGAGTAGGGATATGGGGGACTTGGGCATGCCATGATGTGTGTAGAGGTCAGGGGCAACTTTTAAGGAATAGGTTCTTGCTATCTAGTTTGTTTTGAGGCTGAGTGTCTGTGGTTTCTGCCACCTCACCACATTCTCCAGCCTAGTTTGCCTGCAAGTTTCCAGGAAATTGCCTTGTCTCTGCCTCCTGTCTCACTGCAGGAGTGCTGGGATTACAGATGTGCACTATTGCATGTAGCCTTTCTTATGTGGATTTCCTGAGGTCTGAACTCAAATGTCAGTCTTGCATGGCAAGTGCTTTTATCTTCTGAGCCATTTCCCAGGTTCACCATGCCTGACTTTCTGTGAATTAAAAAAAAAAAAAGTTCTGTTCTCTATTTATACTTTTCAATCATGTTTTATTGCAGCTTAGGCTTTAATAAAGAAAGACACTTATATAAAATGATACTAGAATACATTGCAGATTTAAGGAGTCTATTATTTTTTTCAAAATTTGCTTTGGGCTAGATGAAGCTATGATTGTAAGCTGTGTTGCAGTCTAAAACATGACAAAATGGGGACATCTTATATACTATTATTGGATATTTTTAATAGAAGTAAATTTTACTCTGAATTTCAAAGCAAAGAATTTTTTATGTTTGGGCAACATCTTCAAACACCATCATATGTCATTTTAATTTTGCTTCCTTTTATAGACATATCAAGAAATTCTTTTTTTATAGAAGAACAAAACAAAATAATGAGGTATTCAGGAGACTGATGGATGTGTGAAATATTGGACTAAGGAAATAACTGAGACCCTGAAAGACAAAAATTGTGTATGTGTGTGTGTGTCTCTCTCTATGTGAATCATAGCTTCTAATGTTTATATCTGTGTATGTAAAAGGGGATGAGTATGACGCTAAGCTTTGAAACTAGAAAGGAGACCATGAGAGGGAGAAAGAGAAGTTTGGGAGGAGTTGAAAAGCAATGAAGCACATGTGACATGAATGTGGTAAGATGGCTATAAAGGGGTGGAAGGGCACAAGGGAGAGATATTCAAGGGGATGAGGCAAAGTAAGAAAGAGAATCAAGAAAATCAGACTTTGTTTGAAAATGCCATAATGAAACCTAATACTGTATATGCTACTCAAAAATTAAACTTGGGAAAGTTATTTAAATGAGTAGGATTCTGACTCTTGGTCAGGTGTGATCACTTGCCCAATAGTATTATCTCTATGTAAGAATGATTTTTCATGATTGAGTTGTAAAGGACTGAATTACCTTGGCCTTCCCAGTTTGTAGATCTGTCTTCTTCTTCTTCTTCTTCTTCTTCTTCTTCTTCTTCTTCTTCTTCTTCTTCTTCTTCTTCTTCTTCTTCTTCTTCTTCTTCTTTTTCTTTTTTGGTTTCAATGACAAGTTCAAACACTAGTGATAAGTTCGGTATTAATGGATTTTGTTCCAGGATAAGAAAGAAAGCAGTTGATACCTGAGCCCTTGACTATCTGGTATTTTTTGATCACTGCATTTAGGAATAATTTAGGGAAATGTGGCTCTTGAAATACTGTGAAAAACAAACTGATTTTAGAAGTGGAGGGGAAAGACTTAGGAATGTTTTCTCTTTCTTTTTAAATGCAGGAAGCAAAACACTGCATGTGTTTGCTAAGAGATTTGGGTTGAATTAGCAGCACTCAGCCCTAATGGGTGGGATTTTTCATGTAACTATATTTGTCAGTTCTGAGAGGCAAATAATCTTATTGTTAAAGACTTTGGCAGTTACAACAGTTACAGAAGTTTTCTGAACAAAAAATAAAAAAGATGTTTTATTTCAATGAGGAGAAAAGCAGCCCACTCTTGATCCAACTCAAACTATTGGGTGCATCTTCCTTTAAAATATGTTTATTAGAGGGGCTGGAGAGCTGCCTTCATGGCTAAGGGTATGTGTTGCCCTTCCAGACACCTAAGTTCAGATCTGAGAACCCACATCTTGTTATTACCCATGGGATATATGACACCCTCTTCTGGCCTCTGTGGACATTACATGGATATTTTGCATCTCGGACAAGAACAAGCACACACATAAATAAAAATAAACCCATTTAGCCAGGCAGTGGTGCCACATGCCTTTAATTCCAGCACTCGTGAGGCAGAGGCAGGCAGATCTCTGTGAGTTTGAGGCCAGCCTGATCTATAAGGACAGGCTCCAAAGCTACAGAGAAACCCTGTCTTGAAAAACAAAAACAAGACAAAACAAAAAATAAAACCATAATTAATGTTTATTAGACATTGCATTATAATGTAATCTCTTGTAATGTAATAAATATTACAAAATGTTTATTAGAGATACAACTTTCATTGGCCATTTGGAACTGACCAACTACAGTATTTTGTGTAAATCTTTCTGCTTTTTGTGGTTTATTAGAATAGTGTTTGGTGGGTACCCATGACTGGAATTGTGATGAGTTTTATTTCAATAAGTAAAATGTTTCTTTATATAACATAACAGAATCATTTTATGTTAGGAATGGGACTGACCAAGGCTGACATGGCCTAGGAAGTATTTAACTTGTTTCTTCTTTGAAAAGTTTTTCTTTATCTTAGAGCTCTTCTCGACAGGGTTGTGTGTTTTCTTGTGGCTCTGACCAAATAGTTGACTAGAAGCAACTCCAGGGAGGAAGGACTTATTTCATCTCACAGTTCAAATGTGTGTAGTTCATACGGTCATGAAGGTATCTTAATAAAAGTCAGCTCTGATTACGGGATCATACACCTGAGACTGCTACTTCATCCCATCATAGAAGAGCAGGAAGTATCTAAAACCCCCATGCCTGTCCCCGATGACCTACTTTCTCCAGTGAGGTTCCATTCCCTAGGGTGTCACAGTCTTCCAAAGCAGCACCACTATGTGTTCAAATATATGAATGAGCCCATGGTGGACAATTCATATTCAAGCCATAACAGTATGTTTGTTCCTTCTTGTGTAGTTCCATTCTGAGGAAACATCTGGACTATTTCTTTACACTAAACCAGTTTCTCCTAAATATTTTTGTATTTTAGAAGCAGTTCTGGGGAAGGAAACACAGCCCACAAGAATTAATAGGAAGTGAGGCTATGACATGGTGCTTATGAACTCTGGTCTTAGAGATCCTAGACAACAATGACGACCCTAAGAGAGACACACATAGATCTAATCTATATGGAAAGTAGAAAAAAAAAAAACAAGATCTCCCGAGTGAATTGGAGCATTGGGACCTTGGGAGAGGGTTGAAGGGAAGGGGAGAGGCAGGGAGGGGAGCAGAGAAAAATGTAGAGATCAATAAAAATCAAAAAGATAAAAGAACTCTTGTCTTAGATTCAAGAAGAAGTTGGAAAGTAATCTTTTTTTTCTTCCTTCTCCCTCTGTTTTTGTTGAGTTTGATTGGTTTAGGAAGAACTTTGCATATCTAATAGTTATGACTTCATGAGTTTAGAAGGAACAGTTGTGAAACCATCACCAGCAAGTTTATTAGCATATACCCCATCTGCTAAAATTTATTTATTATAGATTTTTCAGTGTGGTAAGGACTAATTGCTAAGATTAATTCTCTTAACAAATTAGTATATAAGATGATCCTAGTTATGGACACTGTCTCCTGAATGTACCTTGCTTAAATGAAAGTCTACATCCTTTTCTCCATTCTCCTAACGCCTGGCACCCGTGTTCTGTTTCCTACTTCCATGACTTTTTAGGTTCCGCGTGAGTAAGATCATGAAGTGTCTGCCTTTCTGTGCCAGGCTTAGCTCACTTAGCATAATATCCTCTCATGTGACCCACCATGTTACGGCAAACCACTACATTTTCTCCTTTGAAAAATCTGAGGTGGGGGGATGTGTTTATGTGAGACTTTTTGATCCATTCATACACTGGATATGTAGACTGTTTACAACAAAATCCCTAATGTTACTAATGTGAGCCAAATATCCCTGTAAAATATTTCCCCTTTGTGGAAGGATGCTTAAAAGAAATCCTACCCTAGCTCAGAATTGAGAAATAGATGGTTATTTATTAAGGGGTACACTCACAAATCAGAATCCTCTGCTTGAGTGGAGATCAGAAACCTAAATCTGCAACGGGAACAGACAGTCCAGTAAAGAGGCTGGACGCATGCTCTACATCGGCATATATAATATAAGAGGCCTTGCCCCAGTGGGCAGGTAACTACTGGCTGTAAGACTTCCTACGGTACCCATTTATTTTGAATTTTTATCCTTATTCATGTTTTTGTATATGTCTGCACATGTGTACGTGTACACATGTATATCATAGCATGCATGGGAGGGCGGTCAAAAAACAACTGTTCTTTCCTGCTATGAGGGTCCCAGGGATTGAACTCAGGTCATTAGGCTTGGTGGCAAGGACCTTTGTTTGCTAAACCACTCAACCAGCTTTCTGATTGCATAGATATGTATACACTCAGAAGTGGTATTTCTGCTAATTTAGATTTCTGAGAAGCCTACCCACTAATTTCCATAAGGGATATGTATCAAGGCTCCTGTCTCTCCATATCTTGGCCTGGAAAGGGGCCTTTCTGAGCTCTGGCTTTCTGTTTTCCCGTGTGGAGATGTTAATGGTCTCTGTGGTTGTTATTAAGATTGTTGACAAAGAGAACATGTAAATTATTTAGCATTTTGACAGACACAAAGAAAATGTTTGGTACATGGAAGAATTCTAATATTGTACTAAGATACTGGTTTGATTTAATGAAAACTCTTAGAATGGAAATAATTGTGTGAGAGGGAAGGAAGTGAGCTGGAGGTGGTAGGAATAAAAATTAGCAAAACACAGAGTCAACACATTCTAGAGCCAATATATTTGTTAGCCACACAAAACAGGTATATGGGAGCATGACAAGAAGGGAAACCCACAGGGTGGAACCAACTGCTAGAAGGGGGAGAGGGAGAGGCTGTGAAGAGATTGCTGAGTTGAAGTAAAAGCTTTCATCAAGGTTATACTAGGTACCATGCCCTATCAGTGGGAGCCCACCCTCAGGAAAATAGTATTTTAATTTGAAAAATGATGCTCAAATGAGGAAATAATAATGAAAAGTGGAGTCAAGCTTGGTTTAATTAGCTAGTGACAAAGGTCTTGAATGTGAGATGGAGAACAGGAATGGACTAGTATGGGAGATCTTTTGGGTTATAAACAGCGGAACTATACTTAGGCAGATGTTTGAATTTTCTGGGTGCTATTGTCTTCTTCCTCAACCTGCTGACTCTATTCAAGGTGATAAATAGCATACATGCCTGTGCCTTTCTGATCTACTTATTGGTGGTATTACTATTAATTAAAGAAACATGGAGTAAAAAGGAAAGGAACAAACAAAAAAAGGAAATCTCATTTTCCTGGTGACTGATAAGAGTAGGAAGGTTTAGGCAATCCCAGAGGGCTGTTACTTAATCTTTTCTCAGTCTGACTTACCATTGCCTCAGAAGGATTGGCAAGCAATAAAACAGAGAGCCAATAACTGTTATTCTGTTTTATGTGTTTGGACACAAGTACACATGTGCACACACCTTTCTAGAGTCACACCTAGATGGTGACACAAAGTCTTTGGTCAAATTTATTATGCAGGGGAACATGAAGAATTTTGACTTACCCAGAGAAAGTAAGTATAGAGGATAGCTATTTGATTTCAATGGCAAACTTAATACAGGGACAGCTTTTAGTCCCCAAGTCTTAGAAAGTGAGTGTCTCAGTCACAAAGTCTCAGTCAAATATTTTGTACCTGATTTATCTATATGGTCAAGGGAAGGTTCCCAGCCCTCAGTCATTCCATTCATTGAAGTCTGCAGAGAGAGACTTGTCTCTTTGCCCTTTTCAGGCCTGGAATCTCTGTTCCATGCATTTTCAACATGGCTGTCATCTCTCAGATCCCAGAACCTTGAC
This sequence comes from Alexandromys fortis, assembly GCF_014885135.2. Taxonomy (NCBI): domain Eukaryota; kingdom Metazoa; phylum Chordata; class Mammalia; order Rodentia; family Cricetidae; genus Alexandromys; species Alexandromys fortis. The sequence goes on from NW_026068113.1 coordinate 755,569, forward strand.
CTCATTTCCTGTCCACCCCCCTAGTCTAACACTATATCCTACACATGCTTTATATTCAGAATCCTGACTTCTATTTTTAATTTACCAGCTTAGCAGTGCTATTGAAATATAGCCACAGCCACAATGTGAAGGCAAACAACCAGATACCACTGCCTCAGGCTTAACTCATAATTTTCCTTGCCCTTTAACAGAAAACTAAATTATGTTCAGCTTATTTTAGTATACAGATATAAACCACTCAGTAGTATACAAGAGATGTATAATACCCATTGAACTCATGAAAAGTGGCCTTTCATGATTCAATGGGTAAATCCATGCTTTGGACCAATTCTAATCCCTGCATTTTTGTGACTTTTTTCTATGATAAAATACCAAATTTTCTCCAGGCCTGACATCCTTTGCTGTGCTTTCTTAGAAGCCACAAGTAGGTTGATCTGAAATTAGGGAAGGAAGTTAGCTGAGATAAATCCTGCCTGAGCTGTGTGGCCTGCATTTGAAAAACAGTGCCCTGAAGTAGAAGATCAAGACATGTTGTCATGCTTTGCTCTCTGCATTGGGCTGCTTTCTGTTACTGTGGCAAATACTCAACAACAATCAACTTATGCAGCGGTCGGATCAATAAATCACCAGTAATTGATATTTAAACAAATTTAATAACACAACAGACTCACAAAACCAAGGTTCCAGCGGGGTAGCCAGCGGAAACAGGAGAGCAAGCGGAAGGGCCCGCGCAGCCTCTGCCCGCGCACTATATCAGTAAACATACGCCTGAGGGCAGCCCGCCCCCAAGGGGAGGGCTTATCCCTACATCTCCCTCCTTTTGTCTAAATAAGACAGAACTAACCTAAATACAACTATAAACAATAATAATAAATAATAGATATAACAAACAATATTGAGAACAAAAGTTTTACCAGACATTCTATCTCAAGGAGTCTAAATAATGTAGAGAGTAATTACAATT
>NW_026068113.1:763720-764906 GCF_014885135.2 Alexandromys fortis
GGGAGAGGGAGAGGGAGAGGGAGAGGGAGAGGGAGAGGGAGAGGGAGAGGGAGAAGAGAGAAGAGAGAAGAAGAGTGGAGTCTCATAATTGCCTTCAGAAGAACTCACTTAAAGCCTCTTCTCTGAAACTTTCCATCACCTTCCAATAATACCACACCGAGAAACAAATCTTTAACACTTGGCTTTTCTGGGACAGTTAAAATCAAAGTGTAGCATCCTGTGCCATGTCTCATCTTGGAAAACGTCTATGACCCTTAGTCACTTAGTGACATGAATTAGCAAAAAAAGATGTGTCCTCATATTATTCCTCCAAAGTTTTAAGGGGGGAAATTTAAGTATAAAAAAGGAGCAACAGAAATTCGTGATGAGCACAGGGAACTGTGATTCTGGCTATTCTGAATTTAGAACGTGATGTTTTATACCTTCCTGAGTAGCCAGTTCTCCTCCACAGCTTCATTTCTAGGTGATGAGTCAAGGAAAGAGCAAGTCATGTTTCTAGAGCTAGAAGCTGGGAAGTTGGTGTTTCCTCCTCTTTTGGTTTTAGAAAGTTAAATCAGAGGTGAATCATCTTTGGAGTCTGTTAATGTGTTTATTTCTGTGTTATTTACTTACAAAAATAACGTGATCACAGTGTGAAGGTGCTTAAGAAATAACTAATGAATCTTTCCATCCAGCCAGATCCTAAACATTTTTCTCCGGGGTCTAGCCAGATAAGTTTCCCCTCCACATATCCTTCCTATCCCCCACGTATACCCGACTCTAACTTGAGCCATAATACATGTCTTGTACACCAGCCAAGGCCCCTGTGTCCACCTGACATCTAAGCCATTTCCAACCTCCAGGCACATCCCCGATATTATCTTCTGTACCAACCTTTTCTGTCCACATCATACACAGAACAAACAAAAGAAGTCCACACATCCAGATTACATCACAAAAAGACAAACAATATGAAACAGAGAACCAGTATCCCCATTTTAAATCTTATCAGTTGGGTACACCCACACACTGAGACAATGGGGATGTTCTATCAGAAACTCACCAAGGCCAGCTGGCCTGGGTCTGAAAAAGCCTGGGTTAAAACCGGTCTTGCTGAACATAGCGGACAAGGAGGACTACTGAGACCTCAAGAACAATGGCAATGGGTTTTTGATCCTACTGCACCTATTGGTTTTGTGGGAGCCTA
>NW_026068113.1:765064-767582 GCF_014885135.2 Alexandromys fortis
GGTGGGGAAGAGACAGAAATCTTTAACAAATAAATAAATAAATAAATAAATAAATAAATAAATGTTTGCCAATGAGAATTACCTAGGTGAACCCCGGGACACAGGATTTAACAGAACAATCATAAACTTTATTAAATAACTCAGGTAGTTAAAGGAAGTCACAAAGAAACAATAAAATTAAAGAATTAGAGAGAAAGAAGTTAAAGGGAATAAATACCCGAGTGGCCAAGAAAACACAAACATAAAGCTTAGGGAAATGATGGGAAACAATTCTAGGACTTGAAAACAGAACTCATTTAAAGAGGTAGAAGCATTGAAGAGGACCCAAGCTGAAAAGAAAATTGGATTGAAAAAAAAAAAAACAGTAACTCAACTAGAAAATTCAAAGGAAAGCCTTACAAGTAGATTGAATCAAGCAAAAGATAGAATATCAAGACTTAGAAATAAAGTAGAGGATCTAGAATAAATAAGCGAGGAATATGGAAACTAAAATAAAAAAAAATTGGAAAGTGACATATAGGAAATGTGAGACATTATGCAAAGACCAAACTGTTGAATTATAAGCAAGATGAGAGAGATCAATGTAAAGTCAATTATATAGACCAGTCTTCAACAAGTTCACAGAAGAAAGCTTTCCAAACTAAGTATAGACAAACCATACAGATACAAGAAACATGCAGAAAAACAAATAGACAAGACCAAAACAATAACAACAACAACAACAACTCAACAACAAAAACAAAAACAAAAAAAAAACTGCATGGCATATAATAGTTAAAACCCTAAGTACACAGAAGAAGAAAAGTACACAGAGAATTGTAGGAGAAAATACACATCAGAATAAGGGATGATTTCTCAACGGATATGTTGGAGCCAGAAGAGCAGAGCATTCCAAGTCCTAATAGACTGCAAGAGCCATCCTAGACTAATACAGTCAGCAAAACTACCTGCCATAGTTGAAGGAGAAAGAAAAGCTTTCCACAATAGAAACAATCTAAAACCTTTTATATCCAACAGACAAAACCTAAAGAATTAATAAGAAACAATATTTTGGGCTAAAGAGAGGAAGGACATAACAGAGAGACAATGGGAAAAATGTGAAGTTATAATTATTAAAGCACAAAGCACCTTTGAGAGCACAAACAATACCAAAAATCACAAAAGACAAACAATATGAAACAGCAAACAAATATCTTTACTTTAAATCCTATCAGTCCAGAAGAAATGTCTGCCAATGAGAATTACATAAGTAAGCCCCAGGACACAGAATTTAACAGAATAATCATAAACTTTGTGGTCATAAATACTGTGACCACAATTAACCCACATGCACGCATACACACGTTTTAACTTTAAATATCAGTGACTTCACTTTTCCAGTCAAAAGACACACAATGACTGAATGGATCAATAAAAAAATTCATCTCTATGTGTTTAAAGCTAAAACATCTTTTTGTGTTTTTGAGAGAGGGTTTCTCTGTGTAGCTTTGGTGCCTGTCCTGGAACTAGCTCTTGTAGTCCAGGTTGGCCTCAAATTTACAGAGATCTGCCTGCTTCTGCCTCCCGAGTGCTGGGATTAAAGGCATGGGCCACCACCTTCCAGCAAAGGTAACACATCTTAACTTTAAAGATAGGCTCTGTCTTAGAGTGAAAAAATGGACAAAAATAATCCCATCAAATAGAATGAGGAAGCAAGCAGGTATCATTAGCCTAATATCTGACAAAAGAATCTTAAAACTAAAACATCATAATGGATAATGAGGGGCACTTTATTTTAATCAATGGAACGACTAACTAAAAAGGCATTAGTATCCTAAATATATACACACCAAACTCTGGTGTAACCAATTTCATAAAAAAATATACTTCCAAATTTAAAGAGACAGATTAACAACAGGCCATTAACAGTGATAATTTCAGAAGCCCATTTTTTTCTAATAGACAGGTCCTCTAGACAAAAAATAGAGAAACATCAGAGTTAAATGAAATCACAAGTCAAATGAACTTCGAAGATATCTGTAGAACATTCCATCCAAACACCAAAGAATACAAATTCTGTTTACCAACAGAGGGAAGCTTCTCTAAAATATAGCATATCCTGGTATACAAAACAAACATCTATAAATTAAAGAAGATTGAAATAACTTTGTATATCCTATTTGACAACAGTGCAATAAAAATTGATAGAAAAACTTTAATAAATACATAAATTCATGGAGATTAAAAACATTTTACTGAATGATAAATGGGTCAAAAAAGAAACCAAAAATAAAATGTAAAATTTCTTAGAACTTAGTGTAGTTGCCAACTGGCCTGGGTCTCAAAAAGCCCGGGTTAAAACCGGTCTCGCTGAACATAGTGGACAATGAGGATTACTGAGACCTCAAGAACAATGGCAATGGGTTTTTGATCCTACTGTACCTATTGGTTTCGTAGGAGCCTAGGCAGTTTCGTGGATGCTCACCTTACTAGACCTGGATGGAGGTGGGTGGCCCTTGGACTTCCCACAGGGCAGGGA
>NW_026068113.1:767600-828294 GCF_014885135.2 Alexandromys fortis
AAAAAAAAAAAAAAAAAAAAAAACACAGCACAACAATCCTTTGGGACACACTGAAGGCAGTCCCATGAAGGAACTGATAGCTTTAACTGCTGACATTAAAAAAAAATCAGAAAGAGCACAAACTCAATCAGTGGTGAGAAAAAATAAAAATCAGAGCAGAAATTTCTGAAATAGAAACCCAGAAAACAATACAAAGAACAAATGAATCTTAAGAGCTGGTTTTTTGAGAAAATAAACAAGATTACCCCAACTAACCAAAAGAAAAAAAGAGAGACTAAATTAACAGAATCAGAAACAGGGAAACATTACAAGAGTCACCAAAGGAATCCATAATATTTTAAGGGAATACTTTAAAAATATCTACTTTATTAAGTTGGAATACTTATAAAGAAATGGTTGAATTTCTAGATTCGACAAAACCACCAAAATAAAACCAAGAAGTCAACAACCCTAAACAGATCCATAACAAGTGAGGATATTGAAATAGTAATAAAAGACTTCAAATTGAAGAAAAAAAAAAACTAGGGTGAGATGGATTCACAGGAGAATTCCATCAGATTTCAAAGAGGTCTTTAAAAGCTAATCCTTACATGAGTCAAAAGAAGAAAAACAGAAGACACACTCCCAAACTCCTCTGACGCCAATGTCACTTCATACCAAAACCAGACAAAGGAACAAGAAAACCACAAGCCAATATCCCTGATGAACAAAAACTCAAAAATACTCAGTAAGATAGGTGCAAACAGACATATATAAACAAGATTTCCATGATGACCAAGTTGACTTTACCCCTGAAATGCAGGGATGGTTCAACACATGCAAGCTAAGAAATACAATAGACTATATAAGTGGACCCAAAGATAAAGCCACATGATCATCTCAGTGGTGCAGAAAAAGCTTTTTATATAATCCAGCATGCTGAAAATTCTAGAGACTATAGGAACAGAGGGAACAGATTTCAACATAATAAAAGCTATATATAAGAAGCCCCACAGTCAACATCATCTTTTAAAATTGTTCTTATTGAGCTATACATTTTTCTCTGCTCCCCTTCCTTCCTCCCTTCTTCTTTCTCCCCTCTTCTGTGACCAACATCATCTTAAACAGAGAAAGACTTGAAACAATCCCACTGAAGTGAGGAATAAGACAGGGCTGTCCATGATGCCCACTTTTTTTCAATATTGTGCTTAAAGTTGGAGCAATAAGACAAGAGATCAAATTAAAGGGAAACAAATAAGGAAAGAAATCAAACTATCCCTAGTTGTAGATGGCATGCTATTTTACATTAGTGATCCAAAAAATTTCACTAGAAAACTTGTAAAAGAGTAAACAAATTCAACAGTGTGGCAGTATACAGAACTGAGTTGCACAAATCAAAAGCTTTTTTATACACCAATAACAAACATACAGAGAAAGAGATCATAGATAAACTTCCATTCATAATAGTCTCATAGAAAAGGAAATATCTAGGAATAAGCCTAATCAAAGATGTAAAGGAACTTTGAAATGAAAAATTTAAAATTCTAAAGAAAGAGATAGGGAAATATGCTAAAAGGTATAAAACATCCCATGCTCATAGACCAGTAATATTCATATTGTGAAAAGGACCATCTTGCTAAAAGCCATTTAAAGATTGAATGCAATCCCAATTAAAATTCCCATCTAATTCTTTTTTTTGTTAATATTCTTTTTTTTAATTTATTTATTTATTTATTTATTAAAGATTTCTGTCTCTTCCCCACCGCCGCCTCCCCTTTCCCTCCCCCTCCCCCAACCAAGTCCCCCTCCCTCATCAGCCCAAAAAGCAATCAGGGTTCTCTGCCCTGTGGGAAGTCCAAGGACCACCCACCTCCATCCAGGTCTAGTAAGGTGAGCATCCACGAAACTGCCTAGGCTCCCACGTAACCAATAGGTCCAGTAGAATCAAAAACCCGTTGCCATTGTTCTTGAGGTCTCAGTAGTCCTCCTTGTCCGCTATGTTCAGCGAGACCAGTTTTGACCCAGGCTTTTTCAGACCCAGGCCAGCTGGCCTTGGTGAGTTCCCAATCCCCATTGTCTCAGTGTATGGGTGCACCCCTCCCGGTCCTAAGTTCCTTGCTTGTGCTCTCTCTCCTTCTGCTCCTGATTTGGACCTTGAGATTTCAGTCCGGTGCTCCAATGTGGTTCTCTGTCTCTGTCTCCTTTCATCGCCTGATGAAGTTTAATATTCAGGAGAAATATTCAGGATTTTCTTTGGGTTCTCCTTCTTATTTAGCTTCTCTAAGAACCCGAATTATAGGTTCAATGTCCTTTATTTATGGCTAGAAACCAAATATGAGTGAGAACATTCCATGTTCCTCTTTTTGGGTCTGGCTTACCTCACTCAGGATGGTGTTTTCTATTTCCATCCATTTGCCTGCATCTAATTCTTTATGAAGATAAAAAACATTTATCCTAAAATTCATATGGAACCACAAAAGATCCTGGAGAGCTCAAATGACCCTAACCAAAAAGAACAATGATGATGGGATTATGATTCCAAATTTCAAGATAAATTAGAGAGCATTAGTAGTGTAAACAATATGGTCCTGGCACAAAACAGACACGGAGATCAGTAGAACAAAACCAAAGACACAAACATGAGTACATGTAACTTCATCCATTTAATATTTGACAAAGATAACAAAAACAAAACAAAAACCAAAACCCATAAGCTGGAGAAAAGGAAACCTCTTTACCAAATGGTACCGGGAAAATTAGATGCTCATTTGCAGAAGTATGAAATTAGACCGGCATCTATCATCTTGCACAAAAAGTAACTACAAGTGGGTTAAAGACCTAAACATGAAACCTGGAACACAAGCTGTTAGAGGAAAGCATAGGCTGGTCCTACATGATCTAGGTGTAGGAAATGACATCCATCTGAGAGGAGAACCTTGATTGAGGATATGTGGGTGTGTTTCTCCAGGATTATCTTGATTTACTATTTGATGCAAGAGAGCCCAGCTGACTGTGGGAGTCACCACTACTCGATAGGTGGTCCTGGGCTGTAGAAGAAAGCTAGCTAAACAGGATCTTACAAATAAGCCAGAGACCAACATGGTTCCTGCATTCAGGTGCTGGCTATGGGTTCTTAACCCAACTTTCCTCAGTGATGGACTGTCACTGGGAAATGGAATAACTCCTTTGTTACTCCTTTACTTTTGGCTAAGTAATTCTGGTTTTCTAGGATCCCCTCATGGACCATTTTCTTTATCCTAAGTGTTGTTTCTTATACAGAATTTAACTCAGGCTGATGTGGTAATCTAGATGAGGTTTAATTTATTCTCATAATTTATTCTCTTTTGGTACTAATCTCAAACTGAATTATTTATGTGGGGATAATTCAAAATCTGCATTTTGCACCTTCCTGACAAAATTAGAACTACAGTTTGTGATAGCACAAGGAAAGGAAACCTCCTCCAAATGAGATCCTCCTGCATGTTTTTACGTGAAAATAGACATGATTTTGCCTTTTTAATTTTTTGAAAAATGAAGTTAATTTTATATTTACAGGAAAAAATTTACAAAAATAGAACCAAGAGTTGATATATGTCCCACACCAGCTTCCTCTCTTCTAAATTTGTATTTTGATACAGTTGTCACGTTCAATAAATGAATATATTAAATATTAGCAAAAGTTCATCGTTTGTCCAGTTTTTTTTTCCATTTCTTTTTTTCTGTTGCTAAGTCCCATGCAGGATAGTACATTGCATTTCGTTATTGTGCCTCAATGACATGACAGTTTCTCAGACTTTCCTTGTTAGGTGATTTTGTAAGATAGACTTCCGTTGGAATTTGGCTGATGCATTTTTCACAACTGCTCCTGGGCCTTGGGTTTGGGGAGAGCAAGTTCAGAGAGGCAGAGTACCATTTGCACTATACCTTGTTAAGATATGCACTACCAACATGACACGACACTGTTATTTCAGTTAGCTGGTTGAGGAAGCATTCATAGGTTTCTGCATTCGAAGAATGCTTTGCTCTGCCCCACCCTCTATGTGTCACTCCTCGGGAGTCCATCAATCTGTGCGGCCCACACTTAAGAGTGGTCATGGGGGACTATGCTCTTTTGCCTTTCAGGTCTGTCATTTGGCTGGCAGGTGCTTTCATGTTAACCTTCTTTGATTCCAGGAATTATCTGATCAGAAGAGTCCAGGGCCATCTTATTTGATCTTCCTCAGTCTAGACAGTCCTTGTTAAAACTATGTTATTTCTGGTCCAAGAATTGGCATTTTATGATTAAATGTGATATTTTAGTAGGTTTTATAATGACAATTCATTTTGCTTCCTTTTGCCTGTGTGATTTTTTGTTAGCTATTATGTTGAGATTCAGGACTTTCCACTTACTTGGCTTTGGAAGACTGTGAGCCTTTTTGTCTTTGCCGTATATGCCTGGTTACTTTGTTTTGCCTTTGCTTCTCTATATAATTATCCTCATTGGGAAGATTCTGTGTCTCTAGGAGATTTCAGTCTTTTGCTGAAATTATTTCTGTGCTCTTGATCTACAGACAGCAATAGATTGGCTTAGAAAGGAAGGAGGAACAGTTGCCATTGGTCTGGTGATTAAAATGCACATTTCTGATTAGATTTGGGTGTGTTGACTCAAATTTCTTGGCAGTGATGCCCTGGAATCAGCATTGCATTCAGAGCTCTCAGTGATTCTAATGTACTCCATAGTGCTAGTACCACACCATTAGCTAATGCCTGGAAAGAGAGTACAAATTACAAAATCTCTCTGACATGCTATTTTGCAGAAAGCTTTCTCTGAGATCAAACACTTTCCTTCTGTGCCAGAAGCTACTCCTAAAGCCCAGGCCCAAGTAAGCTGCCAATGTATTTTTTCTTTGATTACCTACCTCCATCATTTACTTTCCTTAACTATCTCTCAGGGGAGAAGGGTCATCCCATTGAATAGGGAGGAAATCTCTGGGGTGGGTATTATGGAAACTGTGAAGGTAGGGAAGGAGGTCAGATGTTTGGAGGCATTGTTTGAAAATGTTCTCCAAAGGGTGCCACCTGTGAGGGTGTTGGGGTGTCAGGGGTGGAGATGTCAGGTATGGGGAAAGTCAAAGAGGTAAGGGAAGGGGGGGTGTTTACGAGGGGACTCAGTTGTGGTTTAGCCTTTAACCAAACTGCTCCCTGCAACAGGCTATTGAAAGACCAGGTAGAAACATCTGCAGGAAATACCCGAAGTTATTGAACATTTTGTTTAAAATAAATGTTGGGTCAGTAATTAATAAGAATTTGTCCTGATGTAAATATTTATGTGCTTATTGTAAAGAGTAATTTTGAGGTAAGCGTTTCTAATGCCTCTAGTGGCTTGGATACAGATTTACTGAGATCAGAGAAGCCAATTTAAACAGTTTTTGTTTTAACATTTTTTTAAGATTCATTTTTATTTATGTGCTTGTGTGTGTGTTTGTGTGTGCGTGCATGCCACGTGTATATAGGTGTCTGTGGAGGCCAGAAGAGGGCATTGGATCCCAGGGGTAGTTGTAGGTTGTTGTGAGTTGCCAGATGTTACTCCTGGCAAACAGACTCAGATCCTCTAAAAAAATACCAAGTGTTTTAAACCACGGATTTGTCTGTCTAGTCCTGCGTTTAACATCATTTGTATATTAGATATATAATAAGACCACGATTAATATACAGGGCATATTAGATGGCATTGAGGAGCCACTGCAGCTTAGTTCCTCATCTTCCAAAAATTTGCATTTAATGGGGGGATGGGCAATCAGGATTCATAGAATTACATACTAATAAATATATCTGAGTGACAGGGATCTCTTGGTGAAATAAGTAGTTCAGAAGATGGCTTCTTAACTAAGTTATCTGGGAATTATAGCTTCAAGGGATGGACTTGATGAAGTATGGGAACAGGAAATGAGTACTTTACATGGTAATATTCTTAGCATTGATAAAGTAATACAATACAAATTTTCATGATTGATCTGGAGAAGTGCTTGTTACTCCATCGTTTGGCACTGTGGGTTTTTTTTTTTTTTTATTGTGAGCTATACGGGATAACATGAAACATGAGCTTAGTGTCAGATTGCAAAGAGCCATAACAACCAAAAGGCATATTCCACCAAAGATCAACAGAAATATGTAAGATTTTGATCATGCGGGTGGTAAGGCTAGGCAGATCTTCTATTAAAACTGAAGGAGGCAGCCCAGTAGGAGGGTAGAGTCCCCAAAGTAGGTAACAAAGTCAGAAACAGCCCCTGATCCCACTGTTAGAAGTCATACAAGAAGACCAAGCTACACAGATGTAACATATATGCACAGGACCTAGGTCAGGCTCGTGTAAGCTCTTTGGCGGTTCAGTCTCTGTGAGCCCCCATGAGCCCAAGTTAGTTGATTCTGTGGGTTTTCTTGTGGTGCCCTTTGCTCCTCTGACTTCCTTCATCTTCTTCTTCCACAGGATTCTATGAATTCCACCTAATGTTTGGCTGTGGGTCTCTGAATCTGTTTCCATCGATTTCTGGGTGGACCATCTTGATGACAGTTCACTAGGCATCCATCTGTGAGTATAGCAGCATATCATTGGGAATAATTTCATTGACTTTTTTATTGCCAATAATGTTTCGTTCTCCTAGAGGTCTCTGCACTGTCCCAACTCTGGGTCCTGGCCCTTCAGGCAGTGTCAGGGGTGAGCTCCCTCTCATGGTCTGGGTCTCATGCTGTGCCAGTCATTTGTTGGCCACTTCCATAATTTCTGCACCACTTTACCCTAGCACATCTTATAGGTAGGGCAAACTGTAGGTTCACGGTTATGTGGCTGGGTTTGTGTTCCAATCCCTCCAGTAGAAATCTTGCCTGATTAAAGGAGTTGTGTGGCTCAGGCTCTGTATCTCCTATTGCTAGGAGTTTTAGCTAGGGTAGTCCTTGTAGATTCCTGGGAGTGTCCATTGCATTAGGTTTCTAGCTCATCTCTGAGATGCCTCCTGATTCTAGGCATCTCTCCCAGTGTATTCTCTCCCTCTATTCTTCCCACACCTAATCCTTCCTGTTCCTATGCCCATCCATCCTACCTAGACCCCTCCACCCCATTCACTTATGACTTTTATTCTATTTCCCCTTCACAGTGAGATTTATGTCCTCCCTCCACCTGTGCCGAGCCTTCCTTCTTACTTAGCTTCATTGGGTCTGTGGATTGTAGCATGGTTACCTTTTACTTTCTGTCTAATATTCACTTAGAAATGAATACATACCATGTTTGTTTTTCTGGGTCTAGGTTACACCCAGGATAACTAGATTATCCCAGTTAGGATAATCTTTTCTAGTTCAATTCATTTCTTAAATGGTACATTTCAAGCATTTAGAAGCCTTGTGTGGCTACTGTTGAGGGTGATATCTTAACAGAATAATCCATATGGGGCTGGAGAAGTGGCTCAGTGGTTCAGAGTACTTGTTGGTCTTCCAGAGGACCTGCGCTCAATTTTCAGCACCCACATGGGATGGACTCCATCTTCCTGTAACTTCAGCTTAAGGGGATCTGACCCTTTCTTCTGGCTTTTGTGTGTGAGGAGCCACATGCACATGACAGGTGGGCGCACAGACGTGCAAGCGCGCGTGCACACACACACACACACACAAAAGCAAATCTTTAAAAATAGTATTCTGATTATTGCAGATGATTCATCTGAACAGATTTGTGAGTAGTTATTCTAAATTTTGGACCAATATTCTTAATCCACTCTTCAACCAGCAATTGACAGCCCCCACCAAATTAAACACCAAAAAATAAAACTGCTAATCACTGAATGATCTAATGAATAGAACAGAGTTCTCAAAAGAGGAAACAGATGGCTAATAAATATTTTTTAAAAGTGTTCAACATCATTAACCATCAAGGAAAGAGAATTTCTTAAAATTGAGAATAGCTTCTTCTCTTATACAATATATCATGACTACAGTTTTCCCTACCACTTCTCCCCTCCCTCAGACTCACTCTCCCTCCATTGCCCTTCAGAAAAGAGAAGGCCTCCAAGAGACAATAGCCAAACAGGACAAAACAGATACAATAAGATAAGAAAAATACTCTCATATCAAGGCTGGACAAGGTATTCTAATAGGAGGAAGAGTCCCAAGAACAGGCAAAAGAGTCAGAGACACACCTGCTCCCACAGTTAGGAGTCCCACAAATCGTCAAGCCAAGAACCATAACATATACACAGAGGACCTGGTATTGACCCTTTGCAGGCCCCATCTTGCCATTGCAGCCTCTGTGAGTCCATGTGAGCCCTGCTCAGTCTATTCAGTGGGTCATATTCTCCTGCTGTCCTCCATCCCCTTTGACTTCAGCAATAAGGGAATTATTATTCCCTTAATTAAAATAATGTTGAGATTCCATATTACCTCAGTTAGAATGGTTATTAGCCAAAACAAAAACAACAGCAGCAGCAACAACAACAAATGCCGACAAGGACTTATGGAAAGAGGAATCCTTGTTTATTCCTGTGGGGAGCGTGCATTAAGGCAGTGTAGACACTGTGGAAATCAGTATGTGTGTTTCTTAAAATTACAACCACTATCTGAGCCAGTCATAACACTCCTGCACATATGTCCACAAGCCTTTAAATTCCAACCCAGAGATATGCCTCAGCAATATTTCATAGGAAAAAGAATCAGCTTGATTACACATCAACAGGTGAGTGGATAATGAGAAAGTGTGCATAGACACATTGGAGTGTTATTCATCAGTAAGGAAATGTGAACTTTTTAAGAAAGCGTCTGGGTCTGGAAATTATTAGATTAAGTGATGTAACTGAGACTCAAAAGATAAATACTGCACATTCTCTGGCATTCTGACTTCTCACTTTTAATTTTTGTATATGTTTCTTTACAGTGATTGTAGATATAGGTTATTATATTAGCAACTTTTCTGTAGCTATGATAAAATGCCATGGCCCAAGCAAGTTATAGAAGGAAGAATTTATTTTGGCTTATAATCCCAGACAGCTAACCATCCATTATGGCAGGGAGGCATGGCAGCAAGCAGTAGACATGGTGGCAGGAGCAGGAAGCTGAGCGATCACATCTTTAACCACACACACAAGACAGAGAATGAACTGAAAGTAAGACTAGGCTATGATCTCTCATGCCCCCAGTTTTATACTTCTGGCTGTGAGGCTGGTCCTCATAAACCTCTCCAAACATCACCACCAAGTGGGGCCAAGTGTTTAAAGAGCTAAGCCTATGGGGAGCATTCTAATTAAACTACAACATCTGTGAAACTAGGAAGGGACCACGGCATGGGAAAAAGAGGCCTATAGCAAGTGGTGAAGGTTAATAGAACATGTAATATGAATGAAGAAAGGTGACTACAGAGACTGGAAAGGCTTGTGGAAAGAGTGTGGGGAATAGGGAGAAGGGAAAGGAAGATCATCAAATATAAATTATACATGAAGGTGGCCTAATGAAACCTATCACTTTCTATGCTGATTGAATGAGTACTGGCCCCTCCAAATCCCTTGATGTCGGCCTAGATATCGATACACAAGAGGAGGGAAGCAGTGTGGGTAAGTGCAGCATTTTAATGGGTTCTCTATCAACATATTAGTGGAATTTATTAAAATAATATACTATTTCAAGTTTCTTTTTTCAATTCAGTGAGTTAGGCTAATTTAAATTTTATTGGAGAAAATAAGCTAGTATTAACCAAGGATGTATGCCTCTATAATGATAATATCATGTTGGCTTCTTGGGAGACACCAATTGCAGTCTATTTGCGGTTCAGGCCCCCACTTCTAATTTGCAGATCCCTCTTGGCAACTTTGCAGCTTAATGAGATGGCACAGCCATGGTTACACGACTTGTTCCTTTTCAGGTTTCTCTGAGAGGCCCTTCAGCTTGATTTTTCACTTTCAAATGGGCTACAAAAATGTGTACTCATCAAACGTATGTTTCTTTCCTCTGGGCACAGTATTTCTAACCCAAGGACACCAATTCTATTGCTATGTGATATGGGGCCTAGGATAATGTTAAACTGCCCAGACATTGGTTTCTCTGATTTCAAAGGAAAATAGAGTCTTGCTTCTAAAAGGAGGAACATCAGCTATTAGGATAGTAATCTTACATTTCCTGTTTCCTATCAACATCAGCATTTAGGCGTAATGTTTTAACAAGTATTTATTTTTGTACACATGTGATGGAGGAAGGTCATTGGTTAAAAAAATAAAGAAACTGCTTGGCTGGCCCTCATAGGTAGGAACATAGGTGGGTGGAGTAAACAGAACAGAATACTGGGAGGAAGAGGAAGTGAGGTAAGACTCCTCAGACAGACTCCATAGCTCCTCTCTGAGACACACGCGATGAAGCTCCAACCCAGGATGGACGTAGGCTAGAATCTTCCCAGTAAGCGCACCTTGGGGTGCTTACTTACATTATTAGAAATGGGCTAGTCCAGGTGTGAGAGTTAGCTGAGAAGGGGCTAGATATAATGGGCAAGCAGTGTTTAAAAGAATACAGTGTCCATGTAACCATTTCGGGGCATAAGCTAGCAGGCGGCCAGGGTGCTGGGGACGCAGCCCCACCACTCTTATTACAACACACATATGTGCATGCATGTGTGTAGACACATGTTTGACATGTGTGTGGAGGTCACACACATATGCACAGGCATCATACATCTTTGTTTATTGCTCTCTATGTTATACATTCAAATTAGGTCTTTGCAGAACCCTGAGATCTCCTTCCAGCTAGTCCCTCTAGCCAGCTGGATTGGGAGATTCCATGTCTGCTTCTGTATACTGGAATTAGAAGTGGCCGACTATATAGGTACTTGTTATGTGGCAAACACTTTACTCTCTGAGCTAGTTTTTTTTTTTTTTTTTTTTTTTTTTGCTTCATATCAGCTGATGATATTAAGTTTCAGGGCATCCAATTTCCTCTAATTTGTAGGAAATACAGGAGAATCACACAGAATATTGCACTTTATGAGATTATATTATGAAAGATTAGCTTATTATTTACCTCACTCCTGACTTTCTCTTTTATGTAGCTCTTTAAAATGTATCTTTTAAAGCATGGTTTTCTTTTTATGTTTCTTTCAGTGTTCTAACAACTGAGACAATGGAAATAGAATCTTCTTCTCTTGGGATCTTTGAAAAGATTCCTAAGGGCATTATGGTTTCCATACACTGTGATAATGGCCATAGGCAGGCTCACATTGGGTGAGCGCTAGACTGTTGTTGAATTTTTGCCAAACATTGATTTATTTGGTGACAATGAATTGTACTCGGGTGGAAGCTGGTTGTTCTTTTGTCTTGGACTGTGTTTGGTTCAACTTCTACACGTAAGATTTTTATTCAGACTGGATATAAGTGTCCCAGATTTAGGACAAAGGCAGGCAAGGGATTTTATATTTTGTTCAAAGCCTAAAGCTAGATTTTTCTCATCAAGGGATTATTTAGACATGCTTAGACAAATGCTTCTTTGTAGCTGTTTTGACCCATATGTATGTTTTCCTTTTTAATGATTTCTGTTATTGGCATTCAGCTATATAGCCCAGAAACATTAAATGAAAAAATATTCCAGAAATAAAAAATTTATAGCTTTAGCTTTTGAGACAGTGTCCTACCATTCAGCTTTGGTACTCAGTCTGTAGACCTGGCTGGCCTTGAACTTATAGAGATCTGCATGCCTCTGTTTCCTCAGTGCTGGGAATACAAATGTGAACCTCTATATCTGGCTTTTTTTTAAATGGCTTCTGGGGAGCCATTTTCAGGTTCTTTAAAGCAAGCATAATGGAATCATCTCACCAGACCTGCCATATTGTCCGGTCATGATGTTGCTAGATTATTATTGTTGTTAATCTCTCATCATGGCTAATTTATAAACCAAAATTTAAAAAAGACTTTACTTACTTTTATGTGTATGGGTGTTTTCCATGAATGTATGTCTGTGTACAATATGCATGCCTTGTGCTCACAGAGGCCAGAAGAGGGTATTGAACTCCTGGAACTGAAATTTTAGGTGGTTGTGAGCCTCTGTGTGGGTACTGGGAGATGCACCCAGCTCCTCTGGAAGAGCAGCCAGTGAATGTAACTACTGAATCATCTCTCCAGCCCTCGTAAATGTAACTTTCCCATATGTAGCCAGGCATATAATTGTATATTTATGATTTTAGAGCTTTAGAGGATGAGGCTGCCTTAGAAACCTGAACTCAGCCTTGAATACATAGTGGTTCTGCTTTTCAACCAACCAAGCAGTCAGCCAACCAAGCAACCAAGCAACCAACCAAGCAATCAGCCAACCAACAGCCCTTCACTATAGGTGTACATGTATGTAAATGAAAAACAGCTTTAGTTAATGTTTCAGGCTTTAGAGAATCATTGTAGCAAATATGGGACACAATGGGGAGTTATTCTCCATCAGAATTCCAGCATGAAGTATTTTAAACTGTCGTTGTTGTTATTTGCACTTGAGAACTCCAAGGGACAAAGTGCCTTGCTTGACCCTAAACGGTTTGCTTTTGTTTTGATAGCTGGCAGATTCAGGTGAGGATTATATTCTTATCGTTCGCTGACTCTGTTAGTCAGCTTAGCATTATTGTGGTGAAATATTGAGGCAATTAACTTATAAGGAGAAAGGGTTTATTTATGTCATAGTTCTGGAGGTTTCTGTTCAAGATTAGATGGTCTCATTACTTCAGGTCTCTGATGAGGGTGCCAGATGGCAATAGTGGGAGCATGTGCCAATGCCAACCTCCTCACAGCATAAACTACAACACAGACTGGCAGAACTCACAAAACAGGGGCCACTGTCTCCCGCCAAGGAATGACCAAAGGGGCTCCAATAAAGTCTCATTTCTGAAGGACCATCATAGCACCTCCCAGGGATAACCCTTTGGAAACAAGCCTTTAGTACATGGTTCTCAGGGGACAGTAAGCATATTCAAACCATAGCACTGGCTGTACAGGGCAACCTCAAGGATGAGCTGCTGTTCTGAGAGGCATCAGAAAAGTATATAGTATACTTTTGGCCTGTCAAAGGTATTTTTTCATTGGTTATGCGCCTCTCAAACAGTTTTCTATAAAGATACAATTCTTTATGGGTGACTATAAATGTAATTTACTGTGCATAAAAATGCAATGCTCAAGTGTGGTGGTACACAGCAATTTTAGCATGTGGAAGGTTGAGGCAGGAAGATTATGAGTTAGAATTCAGCTAGGGCTATGCAGTGAGTTTAAAGCCAGCCCGTGCTACAGAGTAAAATCTTATATCAATAAAACAAAATGCAAAAACATGGAGTATGGGAGAGGGCAGTGGAGGAGGGAAATGATTAAGGCCAAAGTACAGTGAAGCATAGGTGTGAAAATATCACATTGGAACTCAATACTTGCATGCTTATTTACAAAAGATTCTGCATTAAACATTTTATCTTCTCTCACTATTCTTTGAAATTTCTCCAAATCCAGAGACCAACAATGGTGACATTAATGAAATTATTTAAAATATTTAAATAAAATCTAAATTATTAAGACATTATTAGATGTATTTACTTCAGTTTATGTGTATAAGTGCTTTGTCTGCATGTGTGTATGTGCATTACATGTATGCAGTACCCATGGAGGCCAGAAGTGTGTCAGATCCCCAACAGCTAAAGTTAATTGATAACAAACCATGATGTAGGTACTAGGAACTAAACCTGGGTTCCCCAACAGCATCAAATGCTCTTGATGAAGTCTCCATATCCAAACTCCTCTTTATCTTAAAAATGGGATAAAAACAGGGTCTGATGCGGGGGTCGGGGGTTGTTGGGGCAGCCTGCCTGCTGGAAACTTGCCTTCTGGCTGGCTAGAACAGCTGAGGAGGGTGGGGGATGCCTAGAGATTGGGGGTGGGTGAGATAAGGGAGGGGTGGTGGTAGAAGTCACAAAATAATCCCACCCTAGTTCAGAATTATGAATAATAAAGGGTTATTTATTTAGGGAAGACTTGCAGATCACTGTTATATGTCATAGTCCTCTGCACAAACAGGGAACAGGAACAGAGTTTAACAGCCAAAAGTGAGAGCTGGAAGAAAGAGAGCAAGTGCATGCTTTACAGCTGCATTTTTAGTTTAAGAGACCATGCCCAAGTGGACTGGTATCTTAAAGGCTATTGGCTAAAGGAGCAGAAGGATGTCCCACAGCACCATATCTTAAAGACTATTGGCTGAAGGAGAGGAAGGAGCTCCCACAGCAGAGCGGGGAGGAGAAGAGAATGGTGAGGAGAACATGGGAAAGAGATGGTTGAGATGGGGGAAGGAATAAGATGGAGGGAAGGATAGAGAGGGTGAGCAAGGCAAGAGATATCTTGATTGATGGAGCCATTATGGGGCTAGCAAGAGACCTGGCACTAGGGAAATTCCCAGGAATCTACAAGGATGACCTTAGCTAAGACCCTAAGAAATGGTGGAGAGGATGCCTGAACTGGCCTTCCCCTGTAATCAGATTGATGACTATCTTAATTGTCATCATAGAAACTTCATCAAACAAATGATGGAAGCAGATGCAGAGATCCATGACTAGCACTGGGTTGAACTCCCAGAGTCCAATCAAAGAGAGGGAGGGACAATAATATGAACAAAGACAATGATGGGGATACCCACCGAAATAGCTTACCTGAACTAGTGGAAGCTCACTGACTCTGGACTGATAGTTGGGAACTTACATAGGCCCAAACTAGACCCTCTGAATGTGGGTGACAGTTGTGTGGCTGTGGCAGTCTGTGGGACCACTGGCAGTGGGACCCAGATTTATCCCTACTGCATGAACTGGCTTTTTGGAACCCATTCTCTTTGAAGGGATACCTTGCTCAGCCTAGATATAGTGGGCAGGGCCTTGGTTCTGCCTCAATGTGATGTGCCAGACTTTATTGACTCTCCATGAGAAGCCTTACCCTCTCTGAGGAGTGAATGGGGGGTGTGGTTGCTGGAAGGTGGGGCACAATTCAGGCTATAATAGTCTGTCTTGAGACTTGAATGAGGTAATATCTGTGAAGTGCTCTCAAAATCAGCTCTTGCTAATCAAAGCAATTCATTTAACAGAGTGCTTGTTGTATCCCAGCCACTGTTCTAGGTGTTGAGTACATGAAGAACTGTACTCTAGTGGTTTTGGTTGTCAGTACTGAAAGTGCTAACCAATCAACACAAAGGCTGAAGTCAAGTGCAGAGGCCATATCAGAAACTAACGAAATCAACCCACAGTCTATGCATCCATAGAGGACTTATAGAGGACTCGGAGGAGAGGCTAGTTAGTATGCTATAGCAGAAGGAGTTCCTTTGTAAATTCTATACATTAAAACAATAGGTGAAGCAAAAAAATCTCAAAATTATGATTATTTTGTTCAAAAAAGCCCTAACAGGCTTATAATTAGTTTATTAATTATAGTAATTTCTAAGCCAGATTCCATTTCTAGGTTTTACTTCGGGGTTTTGTTACCAGCTCTTTCTTAATGAATGTCATGGGAATGATATCATCTTATATATTATAGTATATATTAGCTGACATACTTTTATTGCAGTATGACTAGAAATGACAATGATCACATTTCTCTGCTCTAGATATACTTTCCTTTTCTGTTTAGTTTATTCATTTTTATACTCTTCAATTAAAAATGGTGGAGTCTTATAAATTTAAGCCACCCAACATTCTCCAGCTTCAAAACCAAGCACAGAGAACCCCACTAAAGTTCTTTTCACTCCTGTCTTTGAATAATTAATCATCTGCTTTAAAAATCAATCTTATAATACATATTTATTATACAACCATATATTTGATTTGAAGTTAAACTCAAAAATACATAAAACACCTTGCCTTACCTAAGATGTAAGGCAGAAATATAATTTTAAATATTTTACAAAGAAGGACCATGAAATATACAGTTTTCAAGTAGAAAGCTTGACCCCTTTTGCCCATGGCAATCATGGGAAGGCTTCCTAGAGGATCTACATAAGATACATTTAAGAAGAAATTACTACTTACCAATCTGAAAATTTAAGTGTTAGTTGGCAGGGCCCTACTAACTATAGATACCTAGTTGGTATCTATAGTACTTAATCACTGTCACATTCATTACATACTTTCTGGGAGGAAGGTATCCTGTTAGGTCTCAGAAATTATTTAGTCTGCTTTCTGTTGCTATAGCAGAATCACCGAGGATAAATAATATGTCTTGTATTCTGGAAACTCAGAAGTTCAAGGGCATGCTAACAGCATGTGGTGGACAATGAGCTTCTTATTGCATCATCTAATGCAGAAGTATTGAACATGTGCAAAAGAGACAGAAGGTCAGAGAGAGCTCACCTTGCCTTTAGAACAGATCCTCTCTCATAAGTAACTCACTACCAAGGATTTTGTAAGCAGATTAGTTGAGTTCCTTATAGCACAGCCCTCATGACCCAGCCCACTCTTGATAGCCCACCTGATTCTACTGCTTATTCCTGTCACACTGGCTGTTAAAGTGGAACATAATATTTTTAAGGCACAAACCACAACAGAGATAATCCAGGCATCATATTAATTTATTTGCAAGAAATCCTTGCTTCTTTTAAAGCAGGGCTGAAAGGCTTACCATAGGCCATCAAAGGAAAAGGCCAGATGGGTGGCTGTCCCTGGAACCTTTCATTTCAATCCTTTCTTTAAGTTTTCCTCACTGAGGGCTGTGGGAGCTCCTTCTGCTCATCCAGCCAATAGCCACGGAGATACCAGCCCACTGGGGCGTGGTCTCCCTCTCTTTAAAAAAGCATCAGCAGCCTTCCTTGTGCTGTCTTGCTTCGTGCTCTGCTTCCAGCTACTAGACTCCTTTCCTGATCGCACAGAGGGCTATTGTCTGGGATGGTGATCTGTAAGTTTTTTCCCTTTTAATAAATAACCATTCTATTAATCATAATTCCAAACTGGTGTGGGATTGTTTGAGACTTACACCTTCAACTGAGGACGTATGACTAAGTGCCAAGAAGAAGGATTTGTGCAGTAACTGTGGCAGAGGAAGAAGAGCACCCTCTCCTCTTCATTCCAGTGCAGCCTCCACGCCTTATTGTTGTTAAGCCTCTTACCTTGGATGCTAAATGAGAGGAAAGTAGGTGCATGTAGATATGAGAACTGTGTGGTACTCTTGCTGCCACTCCTTCCTCCTGTGCTCTGAGAATACTCCTAAATCCATCATATCCTTCCTTGCTAAGTTTGGGTAGGGTCTTATTCTCCTTCTAAACACATTGCTTTGGATGAACATTAGTTTATTCACCAGAACTTGTTATATGAGTTCACATAATTTGACTTTCCTTGTCAAATTTTGACAAAAGTGCTAACTATGACACATGAAAAACTACTCTAATTTGTCATAAATCTTAGAAGGACTTAGATCCAGCAAGGCCAGGCCAGACACCTGCAGTTCTACTCTGTGAAAGTCCCTCCTGTGATCACCCCACAAGGGCTTCTGTCTGACCAAATCATCCTTTCAGGGAGTTAATTATAGAGCAGGCTTCTAAGGTTTTTTTTTTTTTTATTGCAGTGTGGAACAAAAGATTTGACTGTCCTATTTGCCAGAATTACAGTTTGGGGAAAAAGTCATCATGAAAACAGAGAAAATCGTGCCTGGCATATGAGGCATACATTACAGGGGAACATGTTATCACATAAGAGAATCTGCAGTTAGAGACAGTCAGCTATTCAAAGGCAGTATTTTTCACAGCCTGTGCCTGCCTACATGAATTTATCCCCCATCAGATGTGTAAATCTCTGTTGGGTTGGCCTTCTAAATGTCAGCTGATCTACTGCATAAACTTGTGGATTGCATGACTTGAACATATTGCAGACTTGGTGAAAAGAAGGTGACCGATGAGAAATACCAACCGTCTTCTGTGTCTCCACAAAACTGAGGCTCAATATCAGATGAGTGGCCATAGGAGGGGTGAGATATATACAAGAGCTAAGGAGAGGGGCATTAGCTGGTGGACAATGACCAGGTAAAATCCAGAGGTGCCGAACTCTTTAGATTTGTGAAGGAATTAACGGACTCTAACATAGATCACTGAACAGAGTGCTGAGGAGGAGAGTAAACTGTTATTGGTCGAGCCATAGGAAAGGTCCAGAAACCTTCCCACATAACATAAAGGTATTATGTAGGAGACTAGCAAATTACATAGCAAGTAACTCTGGGAAAGGGATCTTCCACAGGGATCTTCACACCTGTCTCAGTAGTATGTCACAGGGAATTCAGCTCAAAGTTGCTCTTGTCCCATTCCTCTCCAGTACGTGGAGTTGAAGATATTATATTTTTTATATCTTGAAACATTGAATTCTCCTCTCCACTGACTAAGTAAGAGATCTGTAGGGTCCGGGTCTGCCCCTGCTCCTGGGGTGCATCTTGAGGACAGTTTCTGGTCAGCCAGCTAAAACATTGTTTCTCTACTCACTCTGCCCCGCCTGGTGATTAGCTGTAGGACATTGTTGACTCCATCTTTGGTGTGGTAATTTCCCACCTGCCTGGGTGGAAATCCTTGTGCAGTAGCTAGGTGTATAAGGATTTCCCCAAGGTTGAATAAATGGCATTCGGCTGATCTCCTTTAGAATGACCCAAGTGTCTTTGTGTGTTCTTTCAACCTCCAGGCCCTTGCCTGACTTGCCTACGGTACAGTGGTGTGCGAACTGTACCGAGGGGGGTAACACAGAATCAGAGAGCCAGAGTGGACCTATAATGCAGGAGGAGGCAACCTGGACTCAGATGCCTGGGTGCCTATCATGGATTGTTTACTGTGACAAAGCCAGCGGGAAAAGTTTGTAATCTAAGGGATCACAATCCCAAGAGAACACTACCTAACAAGAAAACCCTCATAAAATTAGGAGCAGGGAAACAAAACGGAAAAAATATCCCCTAAAAGTCATTTGTTCCAACATGGAAACTGAAGAAATATGCAAAAGTGAGTCAACATGACTCCGTGAAAACCCTGTAATGTCCCAAGAACATAAACTGAAGACACTGAGTGGATTGAAAAATCAGGAAAGATTTCAGAAACTTAGCTTCAAAAAGTATCACTTATTTCAAAGAAGGCTCCATCAACAACAGATCAACAAAGGACATTAAGTTCAGGAGCTGGATAAAATATCAACACAGAGAATGAGAAATTGGAAAAGAAAATTGAGTTTTTACAAAACAACAATAGAAAGCCCAAGTTCAATTTCCAGCACCCATGTTTGGCAGCTTACAACCATCCATAACTCCAGTTCCTGGGGACCTGACACCCTCTTCTTGTCTCTCAGACACTTACATACATGTGGCCTATTTTTACACACATAAACATCAAATTTAAAAGTAAAAATAAATCTCAATGACTCAATAAATGAAGTAAAAAAAGCAAACCCATAATTACACTAAATATAGCATAATAAATATTATCAGGGACTGAAAATAGGGTAGAGGAAGTATTACATTCAGAAAACATTAAAATAAGAAAATATCAAACATGATCATAACATTCAAGAACTAGAAGATATGACCTAAGAACTAACTATAAAAACCCATATGGAAGAAGAAGGAACAGAAAATAAATTTAATAGAAAAATATCAAATTATTTCCCCAGTCCAAGGAAAGATATTGTGGTGGTTTGAAAAAAAAATGGCCCCCAAGGAGGATGGCATTATTAGGAGGTGTGGCCTTGTTGGAAGAAGTTTGTCACTGTGCGGGTGGGCTTTGGTGTCTCATTTATGCTCAAGCCATACCCAGTGAGACAGAACATGTGCTGTTGCCTCTGGATCAAGATGTAGGACTCTTTAACTACTTCTCCAGCACCATGTCTGCCTGTATGCTGCCATGTCCCACCATAATGATAATTGGTTGAACCTCTGAACTGTAAGCCACCCAAATAGTTATCTTCCTATAAAGTTTCCTATAAGAGTTGCTGTGGTCATGGTGTCTCTTCACAGCAATAGGAACCCTATCTAAGACAGATATTGACATACATTACAAAAGGCATTTAGAACTTCAAAGAGACATGATCCAGAAAGCATATTTCCACATCACATTCTAGTCAAGATGTTAAGACTTCGAACCCAAAGAAACAGTAGTAAAAGTTGCATGACAACTTATGCTGTGTGGGGTGAAGGGAGTACTCCTTCATTGCTGGTGGGAGTGCAAGCCCCTTTGGATATAAGTATGGAGATTTTTCAGAAAATTAGGAAATAATCTTCCTCAAGACTCAGCAATACCACTTTTATGTATATATCCAAAAGATGCTCAATCATGCCACAAAGACATGTGATCAGCTATGTTCATAGCAGCATTGTTTATCATATCCAGAAACTGGAAACATCCTAAATACCTTTCAACCAAAGAATGGATCAGGAAAATGTGATATATTTACACAATGGAGTACTACTACACAGCAGTTAAAAAATAACATCTTGAATTTTACAGGAAAATGGATGGAGCTAGAAAACATCATTTTGAGTCAGGTAACCCAGACCCAGAAAGTCAATTATTTTAAATGTAAAACAAAGAAAACCAGTCCACAAATCACAATCCCAGAGAACATAGACAACAATAAGGACCCTCAGAGAGACATACATAGATCTAATCTATATGAGAAGTAGAAAAAGACAAGATCTCCTGAGTAAATTGGGAGCATGGGAACCTTGGGAGAGGGTTCAAGAAGAGGGAAGAGGTAGGGAGGGGAGCAGAGAAAAATGTAGCGCTTAATATTAATAATAATAGGAAACTGGTTGCTTCTAGAGATGAATATCTGGTTGCTCCTAGAGACAAATACATGAGGTCATTTTCCCAGTGTTTGTTGCTGGTTCAAGATCAAGCTTGAGGCAACTTTGATAGGCATACGCCTCATGCATGAATGGACTCTCTGCACATACTCCCTACCTATCAAGATTCAGCTAACTGTTATTGTTAAGTCTTGAATTTCATTGTCATTTTTTTTGCCTGGAAACCCACACCAACTTAGAACTATGTACATGGACAAGCATTACTCACTGGCCAGTCAATGTGACCTCCCTAGCCTAAGAGAAACTGTGTGACTTATCTTGTGTTATGCGAATGGGTTGTGCCCTGAAATGTGACATATAATTGTCCAGAGTTGGGCTGTGAGAGCAGAGGTATATAAAGCTATGTACAGAGCTGCTGTGCAAAGAACTGGGCAGAGGTGGGAATGTGGGTATCAATCAATGTGTGTGTGTGTGTGTGTGTGTGTACGTGTATGCGTATGTGTGCACTTAGTGAGAAATGTAGCTAAATGGGCAGAGAAACAAGTGTGAGGGAAAAGTAGGAGAGATGAGTGAGATGTGGTTGTTTAAAGAAGTGTGAAGGTATGTAGCTGTGTGGAGAATGTGTAGAGAATGTAACTGTATGAAAATATAGATGTAACTGCGTATAGAGATGTGTGGCTGTGTAGAAGATAGATGTAGCTGGGGAAAAAGATGTAACTATGTTAAAAAAAGACTATATATATATACATATATATATATAGTATAGAGAGACTGTCAGGAAAGAGATTATTCAAGCAAAAGAGAAAGTTGCCATCAGGAAACATGTGTTTGTTCCATTTTTCTTAGGTTACCATCAGAAAATATGTGTTTCCTTATTTACCCTCTCCCTGAAGATAAAAAAGTCTAGCCCTTGCCATATTTGTGGATTTTTTTTTATTTTTGCATACCCTGGTGCTGACTGGAGGTCAGCTTTCCCTGTTAGTGATAATGATTCTTTTGTCAGGTAAGACTACCCCATGGGTGTTCTTAAAGCCAGAAAGTAAGTTCTTTATTGCCAGCTTGCAACTGCATGGGGAACTTGCCCAATTCATGCAACACTTAGCCTTATAACCCTGTGTCTTTTATGTTCCTCAGCCATGAAGAGGGTGGCCAGAGTTTCTGGCAATCATATCAGGTCAGCTGTTGGTTGTAAAAGACAATCTTTTTTTTTTTTTGCACAAAATCTTACAAGCAATTTTTTTTATTTATTTTTATTGAGCTCTACATTTTTCTCTGCTCCCTTCCCTGCCTTTTCCCTTCCCTTCAGCCCTCCCCCAAGGTTCTCATGCTCCCAATTTACTCAGAAGATCTTGTCTTNTTTACTAGTAAAAGACAATCTTAAAGAGACTACTAAGGAGATTATGAGACTTTTCAAAGAATGGGAGGTTCTGGGTTTTCCAATTATTCAAATTATTGGTTGTGAAGAAGACATAAACCATGAAAGTGATAGGGATGGAACTTTGGGTCTTGAGCCCTCTAGGGCCACCTCCCTTAGAGGGAGGATGAAAGCTTCCTTTGCTCCAGGGAAATTCCTCCCAGAATCCCTATAGCTAGAGCCACTCTGAATGTGGGGAGGGAAGGGGGGCTGAGATAAAAGATATTATCACTACCTTCTCTTAAGCACTCACTGCCAGGGGAACTATTCCCTTGCCCCCAGAGATGGCTAGGGTTCACACGAGGGCAAATGGAGGGGGGAAGTCAATGTATTTTGGCAGGGAGGAGAGAACAGGTAGAGTTTCTCTATGCAGCTTGGACCGAATCAAAAGAATTTGGGTACCTGAAAGAGGGCATGAGTCTTAAGCCAGGCTGGGTTGTAGTATGAGCAGCGGGCTGCTTCCCACTGCCCGGCTCCCGCATGGCCAGCTTTACCCAAAATAATTACATGGAAACTGTATTCTTTTAAACACTGGCTGCCCATTAGTTTTAGCCTCTTATTGGCTAATTCTCACTCACATCTTGCTTAACCCATTTCTAATAATCTGTGTAACACCACGAGGTGGTGGTTTACCGGTAAGGTCTTAACCTGCATCCATCTTGGAGAGGAGAGCTATGGCGACTGTTTGAATCTGCTTCTTTTTCCCAGCATTTTGTTCTGTTTACTCCGCCTACCTAATTTTCTGTCCTATCAGGGCCAAGGCAGTTTCTTTATTAACCAATGAAAATAACACATAGACCCTCCTCCATCACTGGGTGGGTCTTGGACCAGAGAAACTCATTGCTTAATATAGGGAAAATGGTTGGGATGACTGAGGTCCAGATGGCCCTAACTGTCTGGTGGTTCAGAAATCCTTCACTGCATTACAGTCTCCAAAGAAGGTCCAATTAATTTCACCAAAGGTCTGTCATTTTCTAGGTGAGAGGAAGACACAATATTAATCTTCATCTAGAAAGCTCTCCTTGAAGTGTTTTGATATGCATGTTGATGGTTTCTTGGAACTGTTCACCCCTTCTCATTTTAGATGTTTCCCCAATCAACAGAACTGACAAAAACTTGCATAGAGACACTTAGTAAGGCAAATAGTAAAGACAACCAGAGGTAGCCACATAGTGTAAACCAAGAGGGTCTAGTTATAGCTAATGTGGATCCAGACACTGAACTAGGACTTCATCTGTCCTTTCCTAAGTGTTATATTCAGAAAGCACCATAAATGGACTTACCTCTGGAGAGGACAGAGTCAGGTGACTTTCCACATTTTCCCATTTTAGGATCCTCTGGGGCATTAGGACTAGAGGTGAGAGAAGTTTGTGGGACCCTGGAATGTCTTAGGCTGTGCACCCATAGGAACTCCCCATTTTCTGTGCTATTACCCCAGAGGGCATCCAAGACCCCTGTTGTCTTGGCATCTCAGTCTCCAGTGATCTGGCTGAGGCCTCCAGAACATAGTGAAGTAAGTCCATAGAGACTACCATGCAAACACACTTAACACTGAAAAGAAAGTCTTTATTGCCAGGTGGAAGCTGAATGTGAACTTGCCCAAATCAGGTATCCGTTAGCCTTACAGCCCTTTTTCTTATATGCAAAAAAAAAAAAAAAAAAAACCAAAACAAAATAAAGAAACAACAACAACACATCCTGGTTGTCACATGTCAGTTAGTAAAAAATGGAACTATAGAGGAAAAAATAGAAGGAAAAAGAAGAAAAAAGAAACCAACCAACCAAACAAACAAAGAAATCAAATTAAGTACATTTAGAGACTTTTCTGGAACTATAGACTATATCTTTGATGGAGTAGGTCTTTGTTCCCATTTTGGTGGATATAAGGTCAGAATGGTGTTGATAACATGGAGTCAGTTGGACTAAGGTCTGGTGGCCTCTTACAGTTCTTTACTTAGTAATAGAAAACATCCAGGTCTTTCAAATACTTGCAGCAAAAGCAACAGGATAGACGATTAATGTATGAAATCAGTAGCCTTTCTGTGTAGTTTTTATGTATTTGCTGAACAAGAATTCATATAATACAATACATAATAACTACTAAAATACCTGGAAATAGATTTAAACAGGGAAGCGAAAGACCTCCACCGTAAAAAAACACAAAACACTGATGAAAGTAATTGAAGTAGACACAAAAAGATGGAAAGACTTTCTGTGTCCATGGATTGATAGAATTAATCTTGTTAAAGTGGCTATACTGCCCTTAGCCATTTGCAGGCGAATATAATCCCCATTGCATTTCCAATGGCTTAATCACATTCTTCACAGAACCAGAAAGAACAATCCTAAAGTGCACATGGAAACACAAAAGATATCCAAAGCAATTTAATGGAAAGAATAAAAGCTATAAGACTCAAAATTCTTGATTTCAAAAAACATACTCCAGAGTCTCTTGGTAGCCACAAAATTTGGGTACAGAAAGTCACACATACTAGTTTAACAGAATAGAGGACTGAGAAGTAAACTCTTGAATTCACAGCCAGCTTATTCTTGACAAAGATGTCAAGAATAAATCTTGCTGAAGCCTTTCAGTGAATGGTGCTGAGAAAACTAGTATATACGTGGAAGGCAAAATGGGCTTCTTCTCATTCTAGAATAGTCATCTTAAAATATACCAAAAGACTCAGAGACTTAAATGGTAAGACCTGAAATACTGGGAGAAAATATAGGGACAGAAAAATATTCATACAGGCCTTGAGTTTGAGGCTAGTACCTTCAAGGCACAGACAAACAATTAAAAAATTAACAGATTATGCTCACCAAAACTGACAGGCACAGACAAACAATTAAAAAATTAATAGATTATGCTCACCCAAACTCACAGGCTTTGGCTTGATAAAAGAAGCAGCAGAGTGAAGGGATAACCTATAGAATGAAAGAAAACATCTTTCATCCTTCATCTAACAGAAGATTAATAGCAAAAATATACAAGGACTCAAAAACAATTTAAGACACTCACACAGTCAACACACTCATACTCATACCAGAGATATCTATATACTCTCACCCTCAGACTGATTATACTAACATACTCAGACATACCCACACATTCACAGAAACAGAAACACTTTTTCACGATACTCCTACACAGTCACAAACTCAGATTGACACACATTCACAGCGCTCGCATACATGCTCACATACTCTCATTGACACCATACTCATGCACACATTAGTTTGTCTCTCACTTACACACTCAAACATTCTCACACTCACACCTTCACACTCACAGACACTCATATACTGACATGGTAGCATGTATACCCACAATCTCACAAGCACACTTGAACATATACTTTCACCCACTCACATGTAAGAACACTAAAGTTAAAATTGCTTCACTAGAGAAATAAAAATAAAATATATCCATCCTCCTAAAGTCTCAACAATCAAACCAGGTACAATTCCAACCACTTTTACTCTGGGAAATCAATGACTTTATTAGGCTTACTAAGAGAGCAATGGGTGATGTGTCATGGGTAGGAACATGAGTGGCTTAAAGTAGCCATATTGGAAAGTCTACATCCTATGTACATGATGACTCTTCCATGGCTGTGTAGTTGTGTTCTCCTCCTTTAGCCCTTCTCCTATGTAGTTAAGCACCTCTCCGAGGCCTTGTACAGTTACGGGAGAATTGTGTACAACTGATGGAGAGGAGTGGCCAGATTCTCGTGTGAGGGTCCCATGACCATTCCTAGCACTCCTTTTATATAGGTCAACTAGCCTAGCTATTAACAGATACAACTGATACGATGAAGATGGGGCAGTTTGGCTTGGAGGATAGTCTTGTATCAACAACACATACTTACCACAGTATATGGTTGTAGCCACTTAGACACAAAGAGGTGAATGCCAATGCTATCTATCTATGGACTGAGTGTCCCCTTTTGAATGTCTGTTAAAACTGAATTGGCATTGTGACAGTAAAACTGTGGAACTCTTGAAAGGAGATTAGGCCACGGGAACCCCTCCATCATGAATAGATTAATATAGAAATTGTGGGAAAGAGTCAGTTATTGTGGAAGCTAAGCCCCTTTCCCATTGTGCCTTTGTGTATTAATTTCCCCTTGAATCATGGAGTGATACAGCATGTAGCATCATATACGACACTTGTGTAGTATTATGCTTCCAAGCCTCCAGGACCATGAGACAAATACATCTACATTTTTATTCATCACATAACTCATTCATTGTTCTAGTTTATTTCCTATTGGTTATGATAAATACTATGACCAAGAAGAAAAGGATTAGTTCATCCTATAGCTTCCAACTCATAGTTCATCATCAAGGAAATTCAGGGCAGGAACTGAAGCAGGAACAATCCACAATAGAACACTAGTTACTGGCTTGTTCCCTTGGCTTGGTCAGCTATCTTTTTTGTACAGTTCATGTTCACCAGCCAGTGGACAGCAACACCCACAATAGTCTAGGCTCACCTTCATCAATTATTAATTAAGGAAATGCCTCACAGACATGGTCATAAGTCAATTTGATTGGGTCAACACTCCATTTGATACTCGATAACTGGGCTCTGTTAAGTTGACAACGTGTAAAGTACCCAGTCAATTTTGCTTTAACTCAAACCTCTACTGTGCTCAGACATTTACTTTGTCTCTGGAGATACCAACCACTTTATTCATACACAGTGGGATGATAAATCCTTTGTATTTAAAGATCTGTTTCCTGTAGTTAAATTTTATTTGTATTCTAATAAATAAAGCTTGTCTGAAGATCAGAGTGGAAAGCTAAGCCATTAGAAAACAGGGAGTGGTGGCACACACCTTTAATCCTAGGAATCCAGAGACAGAGGCAGATGGACATCTGTGAGTTCAAGTCTACACAAGATCGATCCAGAAATAGATCCAGGTGGTGGTAGCTCTTATCTGTAATCCTAGTGTTTGGGAGTCACACACTAGGGAGGTAGAGACAGGAGTCGTATGGCTGAGCCGAGAGAGGAATATAAAGATGAAGAGACAGGAACTCGCTGGTGTTTGGAGTCTGAGGTTTGGTGGAGACAGTGCAGTTTAGGCAGTCTGAGGTTTGGTAGAGGTAAATGGTCACTCTAGTGGCTTACTGCTCTGCTTTAACATTAACCCCTAAAATAAACTACCCAGTCAATAGGAACAGACACAGGACTAAGGGCATTGGAAAGAGAATGGAACACCTGGAATGGTGAAAGCAGCATCAACAAAACTCTATAACTAGCAGGGGATGAGCTGTGGCAGAATTTGAGAGTGGGGATTTGAGTCAAACATGTCATAGTTAAAATCTTGAGTCTCCTAAATAATAATTGTGAGACCTTCAACAAGCCAATTAACTCAGTGTCATCGAACCTTGATTTGTCTCCAAAATATGATAATAGTGGCAATCTTGAGGCTTGTGAAAGTTTGAGAGATGGTGTGAAGTTCATCAAGAGTATTAAGCATTCAAAGGAAATCGGTGAGAATTTATAGGGAGAAAAGTAGGAGGGCAGAGAGTCTAGTTGTCTTAATAATGTAGGAACCACATAGAGGATGAGTAGAAGCAATACAGTTTTGTGTGGATGGGATGTTTCAGAGATCAGCCTAATTTAAATCTGATTGCAGGGATACGTACCTTTTCTAAAGCAGGGGAGGCTTCTAGCAACCAGACTACATTTTATAGCACTACTGGGCATCTGTGCAAGTCATTTATAGTTTTTACGAGTCTTGATAGATTTGGAACACTTTGTTTTGCACTTGAATACAAAATGCACCCCCTCTAAGAAGTGCTGTGAAATACGACTGGAGAAATCCCTGATATTGTTTATACTGCGGCGGGGATGTAGAACATGACGAATGAGAGTAATAGCTGGTAACCAATATTAGATCATGATGACAAGGAAATTCATTGTGGGGAACTTTCCTATAAAGAACGGATAGTACTATCAATCCATTCTCACAGTCAGAAAGTTACTTTTTGAGAAATTACCCCTTCCACTTCTCCTTTGCCTTTTCATGGTGCTGTGATTTGATTTAATGCCTTCCTCTCGATGCCTGCTTTTGCAAAAAGTGCCTTTCACGTTTCCAATGCCATGACACTCATTGATGATTATTAATTCAGACTGCTGGGGTCTGCTGCAGTTTTTATTAGGCCTCGTGATAAATTTTATATTTGTGTATTTTTTTGATGGTGTTGTTTGCCTATGAAATAAGCATGAGTTTCACAGTGGCTTTTGGCTATGGGTTCTCACTAGTGCAATGTAAGAGTTTAAAATAGACTCCGTCTAGCTTTGACCTCCCCTGTCCCATTTATTTGTAGGGTTTTCATGGCATTGGAATTGGGATGAATATGATCTGGTGGACAGCTGTGGTTTCCCACTCTTTTTTTTTTCTTTCAAAACTTTTTCTTGCTTTGCAAATGGGGACCAAGGCTCTTCACTAGTCCATGATTTTATGGTAGTATTAGCCTTGATCCCTCAGCTCCACCTCAGCAGGGTGTGCTATTCATTTGATCTTTAGTCCGCCTTTCCCCAGGCACAGAGATTGCTTTAGAGATTGGTGTTTCCACTTATTCACTCAGCCGTATTTACAGACTATCTACTACATGTTAGGTACAGCTTTTTATTGTGGATATAATCGTGAGAAATAAAATCTTTGTGCTTATAGAATCTTCTTTCTAGTTTGAGAAAGCAATTCAAAAGCGAGTAAAAAGAAATAAGATGTCAGGCAATGACATAGCCACACTTTTTTTTTTTGGCAATATAACGGTTGTCTAAAGAGGAAGGAGTATCCTTCTGTATCCTAGTGACTTGTTGGTGAGCAGGCTATAGATAGATGTGGTGGGGGCTGGAGAGATGGCTCAGTGGTTAAGACCACTGCCTGTTCTTCCAAAGGTCCTGAGTTCAATTCCCAGCAACCATCTGTAATGGGGTCTGGTGCCCTCTTCTGGCCTACAGGCATACATGCAGACAGAATACTAGAATACTATATACATAATAAATAAATAAATCTTAAAAAAAGAAAGAAAGATGTGGCGGTACAAAGAAATTTTCTGTGGTCTCATTTTAACAATATATTTTAAATCAGTCTTTGAAATTCAACACAATGTATTTCGAACATATTCACTGCACCTCCCTAACTCCTCTCATAATGATGCTCTTCACTTTGCTACTTTGCCCCACACAACTTTGAGATTATCCTACTTCCTTTCTTCTTATTTTTCATTATCATCCTCATTGAATCCAGCTTGTGTTTGTTGCCTAGTTAGTCTTGGGAGTGGGGCCTGCCCCAGTATGTGGTTGACCCGACAGGTGTCACATCATTAAAGAAAACTTGGAGTACCATGGAAGAGGAGGCAGAAAGATTATAGGAGTCAGTGGGGATGGAGGACATCAGGAGAACACAATCCACTGAATTAACCAAGAAGGGCATGTATGGGGCTCACAGAGACTGAAGTGGCAAGCATAGGGCCTGCAGGGATCTGTACCAGGTGTATCTGTTTTAGCTGTGTTTTTGTGGGACTAACTGTGGAAGTGGTATATCTTTTGCCTGCTCTTGGGACTCTTTTCCTCCTGTTGGGTTGCCTTGTCAAGCCTCAATGGAAGGGCATTGTCTTGTCTTATTGCATCTTGTTTTGTCATGTTTGGTTTGGTTGTTATCTCTTGGAGGCCTGCTCTTTTCTGAAGGGGCAGAGGGAGAGCAAATATGGTGGGAGTCTCTGGGAGGAGTAGAGGGAGGGGAAACTGTGATTGGGATGTATTATATAAGAGAACAATCTATTTTCAATTAAAAATAAAACCAACTCTCCCCCTCCCAGCAATTGTCAAATTCCAGTACCTTATCAGCTAGAAGTGAGATTTTGTGTCTACCCTATTATTTTGCCTTTTGCATTAGATCACCATATTCCAGGTATCTGGTTGGATGACAGTAGGCAGATATATGGAAGAGTACCAGCTGCATCTGGGAATCCAGCCTAGTCCAGCCAAGCTAAGTTTGGGAAAATGTCAAATTACTTGTGTGCCTAGGGATAAGAAAGAAACTTACTTTTGTGACCTACTGTGTTTAGGGCATGTTTATTACCCAGCTGCATTGCAGCAAAAGCTTACACATGCACTCAGTAAATACAGTTGTCTGAAAAGGACAATTTCTGTGCAAGATGTTGAGGTGAGAAGCAAAAGAAATAGTTTTCAGTCTGCCCATTTTCAGAGGGAAATAGTAAGAAAAAACAAATTAACAGCAATGACAAAGACAAATGTCCTTGGAAAAGAAAGAACCCAACAGAAATATTGTTGAATAAGTATTGTATAATGGTATAATACTTATAATAATACATATATTATGAATATTCATGAAAAATAAAATAAAGTGATCTTGAAAATGAAGTAAAGTACTATATGGTAAGACTATTTTGAGTGTCCTGGACCTGTCTTGATAGGTCCATGTGGCTATTTTCCCAATAATTTACCTGAACTGCCATTTGCAAATATTTTATTTCATTAAAAAGCAGAGTTGTAGCTTTGTACGGTAGAGCAGGTCAGTAACCTGGCACTTAGGAGGCTGAGAAGGGAGGAAAGTAAGTTCAAGGCTATCTCTCTCTATATTACTTTTATGTACCCACACCCCAAATGTGTGGGATAAGCAACTTAAGAGAAGGAGAACTTCTTGGGTCCATAGTTTTGAGGAAATAGTACACTGTGGCAGGGAAGGCATGATCATATGATGGCAGGATATGGTGGGCTGTGAATCAGGAAGTAGAAACGCAGAAAGCAGAAACCTGGATGGAAGCAGGTCCTTGTGTATGACCTTCAAGGTCTATCCTCATGTGTAATGATGAGGCAGATGAGACAAGCAGGCCTGCTTTTCGTCCCGCCCAGCTCCCGCAAGGCTAGCTTAGCCGCAGAATAATTACACAGAAACTATATTCATTTAAACACTGCCTGGCCCGTTAGTTCTAGCCTCTTATTGGCTATCTCTCACATCTTGATTAACTTATTTCTAATAATCTGTGTAGCACCATGAGGTGGTAGCTTACCGGGAAAGATTAAGCATGTCTGACCTGGCGGTTGGCTCCATGGGGTCTGCCTCATTGCCTTCTTCCCAGCATTCTGTTCTGTCTTTCCAGCCTACCTATGTTCTGACCTCTTAGGCCAAACAGTTTTCTTTATTAATTAACCAATGAAAACAACAGATAGATAGAAGACCCACCTACATCACTCATGGCCCTGCCTCTGTCTTCAAATGATAATACTCTTCCCCATACAAACATATAAGCTGGAGGGGGATGTGTCCAGTCAGCACTGTCTCAAAAGAGTATTATAGAGTGGTGGAGCTAAGGATGTGGGAGAGAGTTTGCCTAGCATACATGAGGGCCATGGTTTGAGGCCCAGTACCATAGAAAATATAAACTAACAAGACAAGCAAATACCCACTAACAAAACCAGAGATGCTCTAAAGAAGACAGAAACCTCGAAGGAAAGTGTCAACTCTATGAATAAGCAAGCAGTCCATTTTTGAATACAGTTCTGTAGGCTCTCTCTTGGCATTTTATGAGACTGATGTGTTGCCAACTGTGCTAAAGAAGCAGGTAGTCTTTGAAAAACTTCATTTACACTCCAAATGTTGGTCAATCATAACCCTGTATTGTCATTTATACATATCTTCAAGTTGACTCATTTTTTTCTTATGTTTCTAAACCCAAGGTACCAGAATTGTAAGAAGTGTGTAGTGTGTAGTACACAGAACACACTTCTCTCTCTCTCTCTCTCTCTCTCTCTCTCTCTCTCTCACACACACACACACACTATAGTTATATGTGTGCATTTTATGTTACGCTTCTTTAGAGAACTCTGCCTAATAGAGATAGCAGAGCAGAGGAAATAAGTGGCCTGGCTTTCTTCGTTACCAGGAAGATGAAAGCTAGTCATCGTTCAGGGATGCCTTCTTGTGTGGTAGTCAGCTTCCTGTCACTGTGAGAAAATATCTCACATAATTAGCTTATAAGGAGGGAAATTTCTTTTAGCTCACAGTTTCAAAGGCTTTGTCACTCAGCACCATTGCTGCGAGCCATGTGGAGAGGCAGAGCTGCAGCAGCAGATCAGGGAAACCGTGCTGGAGTACAGCTGCTAGGATAAAGCAAAGCAAGAGGAGGGGCCAAGGTCTCCAGGTCCCCGTCAAGGACACATCCCTAGTGACCTCACTACCTTCCTCGAGGCCCCTCATGATGGTTGCTAACAGGCCACAGGCTAGCAATCAAGTCTTGAGCACATGTATGTGTGGGAAATTTAAATACCCAATTATATAACGTCTTCCAGACTTTTCTTGGACCAAGATGTGAGCTTCATTTCTGTCAGGGTCATTTCCAAGATCATTTATTATAGAACTCAGCATCAATTTTTTTTAAACTGAGGGGCTGGAGAGATGGCTTAATGATTAAGAGTATTTGCTGCTCTTCCAAGAACCTGCATTTTGTTTCCAGCCTCCACCAGGCAGCAATGTGAGCACTTCACACATACATACCCACACGTCTCCTTGGCTACTATAACTGAGAAGTGTGCCATACCATTTAGAAGATTAACTCAACTGCTTGGCTCGACTGAGGAAATGCCAAGAAAATGGTATGTGCTTTCCTATTTTTAGATCCTTGTTTATGGTCATTTTCTTTTATAATGTTTATCACCTACAGTTGAAATGGCATTGTTGCAGAATATTCCTTTACACTGTGTGAAGATGTGTTACTTTGTTTGGTTTAATACAGAGCTGAATGGCAGGAATAGGTTACGTGGGACTTCTGGGGACAGAGAAGACTCAGGAAGAAAGGCAGAGTTGCCAGTGAGATGTGGAGAGAGAAGCATGAACAGTACAGAGAAATGAGGTAACTAGTCACTTGAGAGAATGTCACATAAAATAAATAAGTTAAGAGCTAATGGGACGAGCCTAAGCTAAGGTCAAGCTTTCATAATTAATAGTAAGTCTCTGTATTGTTATTTAGGAGCTGGAAGTACAGAGAAAGACTTGCTGCATGGGCCTAACCTTGAAATGCTACCTCACATTTATTTTGATCCTCAGGAGAACACACTCCATTATTTATAACAAGGTGTGAGTATGGGTCAACAGGATATATACCTCCTCATATGTTTGCAAAGTGGCAAGTTACTTAGTTGAACATGTCCATCATTATCATTCAAAGCTCATTTGTTTTGGTGCCCAAGCTGTGATCATCACTCATGACTCACCAAGTTCAGGGGAAGCCCTAGAAGGACTTTGCCAGATTTCCCCTGCTGACTCCTTTCTGTTCAGTTTGCTACTTGAAGTAAAGTACCTAAGTGGAAGAGTTAAGAATTGGGAACATCCCTAACAATAATGGAGAGTGTGAACTGGCATTCTCCTGTAATCAGATTGGTGACTACCCTGAGTGTCAACAGAGAGCCTTATCCAGTAACTGATGGAATCAGATGCAGAGATCCACAGATAAGCAAGGGGCCTTGCTATGGGAGTCCAGGTGATGTGAGGGAGGAGGGATTGTATAAACAAGGGGGCTCAAGATCATGATGAGGAAACCCAGAGACAGCTGACCTGAGCTAATGGGAGCTCATGAACTCTGGACCAACATCTTGGGAACCTGCATGGGCTTATGTAGGCCCTGTGCATGTGGATGACAGTTGTACGACTTGGTCTGTTTGTTGGGCCCTGAGCAGTGCAATTAGGACCTGTCCCTGGTGCATAAACTGGCTTTTTGACTTGTTCCCCATGCAGGGATTCCTTGCTCTGCCTTGATGCAGAGGGAAGAGCTTGTTCCCCCCTCAACTTTATACACATGCCTGCCCCTTTCTGAACAGAAGAGGAGTGGATGGGGGGGGATAGATGGGAGGTGCTGGGAGGGAATGGGAAGATAGGAGGGAGGAGAAACAGTGGTTGTATGTAAAATAAATGAAAAAAATTTAAAACTCCTTTAAGATGTTTGTTGAGGGATGGGAGTTCACTAATCTCAGCAGATGCAGAATAATGATCCCCTCTTTTCAAAAAACAAAACATCAATAACAACAACAAAGAATTGGAGTATCTATTTATGCAGCACACAAAACATATAAATTAGGGTAAGTAATGATGATTTTATAACTAACACAAAAGTCCTTTGTAGTGTTCTGGATTAGGGTAGTCTTCTATTGCTTTTGCAGTCAGTCCCTCTTGATGTCCTATAGCCTTAGAGTCATTTCCTCTAAGCAGGTGGGTGGGTGACTAACAGAAGACCATATGTGGAAGGTTTGTTTTCCCACAGTGATTCTGTGGTAAGCATTTTTTTTTTTTTGCAAAACTCTCTCTCTTTTGACAAATGCAGGCACTCGACCAAGAGCTTTTTAGATTGTGTCATGAGTTCTCCCCCAAGCTCCCTGTTTCGTGAAGGGTTACTGGCACTGCCTGAGTCCTGTGGGACCTTTTCCCAGCTGCCCCGTTGTTCAAGAGTTCTCTCCAATGTTCCATTCTCATTACAGAGCTGTTGATGGGACCCATTGGATTAAACCTTGGCAGAGTCAGTCATGATGTGGAAAGTGCTTGCCTATTTTATTAGAAATGATTTTCTGCAGTGTTTTTCCCTTGTAGTCCTGGGAAAAAACCCAGGTTTTTTTACATGCTAGGCAGATACTTTACCACAGAGCTATATCTCTAACTCCAAGAGGATGTCAAGAGCTTGGTATGGGCCCATTACAATAAGCCTCTATCTAAAGATGGAGCCATGTTGAAAATGTTTTTGTGCATATGTCCTGGCATCTGTCTTTATCATGGGAATGAGCTATTAATTGGCAGTTTGTATGGAATTGAATGTCTGGTGTGGAAAGTCTTATGGATGTTTATTTTTCCAGTAGGTTATTTAAATTTTAGAAAGTTCAAGAGTCTGAGGACACCGTGAGGATTAAAAGCCTTTGGGACTGTCGCCCCTATACTAGTTGGTGTTCCTTCTGACTCATCAGTGCTGCTTGGCCTCTAACAATGTCTCTGTCCTGGGAGTTAAGAGATAGAGCACTGAGTGTGTGCTCTCTCTTTCCAGAATGGTACCGTCTTACCTTCTCACCTGTTTCCGTCTTTTTATTCTCTGAACTCATTACATTATTATTCCTCCTACCAGGAGGATGATGACCAAGCACATGGGGCCAAGCATCAGCTGACTGCTTCGTTGTGTGATCTGTACCAAGTTTGTTATTGTTTGTTCTGCATCTTGAGTCTTGTTTTTTTTTTTTTCTGTTTACTCACCTTATGTGTGGTGTGTCCAAATTAAATGAGTCAACATGTGTAAAGTGCTTAGACTATATCAGGCTGTGGCATAGTGATGATCAGGCTCTCGTCTCACTTTGATAGCTCTCTGGGCTGAGATTTGTCTTAGTTGTATCATTGCTTTGTCATCATCTCAAAGATTAATAGTACCCAGAGAAGTAGCTCTCATAGTAAATCCAGGGGCTGGAGTTTTCCTCCCAAAAGGCTTCCTTAGCCCATTTTTTGCTGCTGTAAGAGAATACTTGAGGTTGGATTATTTATAAGGAACAGAGATTTATTTTACAGTTCTGGAGGCTTTCAAGGCCAAGGTGGAACCGTGTCAAAGGGAAAGAATATTCTTGCCATGTCATCCTTTAAGAAAGATAGCAAGCGATGAGAACACTGAATAGCTGCTTTAGCTTTTATCCAGCGGCTCTGACAAAAGGCCTTGATAAAGTAGCACGGAGGAGAAAAGGCTCATTTGATCTCCTGGTTCTAGGCTGAGCTCACCATAGCTGTGAAGTCACAGCTGGAGGAGAAGGTTGGGGGGTTGGCCACATCCATAATCAGGATTAGAGTGCAATGAATGCATGCGTGGTGGCGCTCAACTTGCTTCTTCGCCCTTAGACAGTTTAGGATCCACTGCCTTAGGGATGGTGTAACTCTCAGTGGGCACATTCTCCCACCTCATTTAATCCAATTAAGATAATCCCTTGAAAGCATACCCATGGGCAAACAGTCTAGGCACTCCCTCATGGAGACTCTCTAGGTTGAATCAAGTTGAAAATTAAAAGTATCACAAGCCCATTCTCTTAGGAACTACACATGGCACATTAAAGCTTTGGCTCTTCCTCGCTGGGAAACTGTGATGATGATGATGATAAGAATAATTATGAGACCAGGGACAGGCTTGGTGATGCACTCACGTAATCCTAACATCTCGACACTTGAAAGGGAGATTACAAGTTCCAGGCCAGGTTGGCAACATAGCAATACTTAGCTCTCCTGATCCAATCAACCCAATAATGAATATTCATTATTGAAGTTTAACTATATGCCAGAATCTACACAAGTATTTAAAAAAAATCTATGTCATCCAATTGCTCCACAACTCTATTTACATTAGAAATTATGGATGCCCCCATATTACAGATGAGAATACTAAGGCCAATGACTACGTAGCTTGTCCAAGGTTTTATAGAGAGTAGAAGAATTAAGATTTTTAAATTTTTTTCAAAAAAATCCTTTCAAGATAGGGATTCTCTGTGTAACCTTGACTGTCTTGGAACTTTCTCTGTAGACCAGGCTGGCCTTGAACCCAGCTATCAGACTGCTTCTGCCTCCCAAGGCTGGGGTTAAAGGTATGTGCCACCACCACCCAGCAATTTAAGGGTTATAAAACTGCCTTTTTAGATTTATTTATTTTTTTGTTTCATGTTATGGGATTTTTGCCTGTATGTATGTTGGTGTAGCATGTACATGCAATCCCCAAGATGGCCAGAAGAGGGCGATGAATCCTTTGGAACTGGAGTTACCACCATGTGGGTGCTAGGAACTGAACTCAGGACCCCTTCAAGAGTAGCGGGGCGGTGGTGGCGCACGCCTTTAATCCCAGCACTTGGGAGGCAGAGGCAGGCGGATCTCTGTGAGTTCGAGACCAGCCTGGTCTACAAGAGCTAGTTCCAGGACAGGCTCCAAAACCACAGAGAAACCCTGTCTCAAAAAAAAAAAAAAAAAAAAAAAAAAAAAAAAAAGCAGTAAGTGCTCTTCAGCCCCCCAACATTTCCTCAGCATAGTTACAACTCCTTGACTGCCTGCCCACTCTTAACTGCTTTTGGTGCCATCTTGACGTGGGTAGCCCTTATAATGTAAAAAAGTTCTTAGTCTCTTAATAGCCATTTCAGTT
This sequence comes from Alexandromys fortis, assembly GCF_014885135.2. NCBI lineage: Eukaryota > Metazoa > Chordata > Mammalia > Rodentia > Cricetidae > Alexandromys > Alexandromys fortis. The sequence goes on from NW_026068113.1 coordinate 804,909, forward strand.
TTTTTTTCTGCTCTTTGCTGACAGCGTCCAGCATCTACTATAGAAAGTCAAGAGATCAAAATCACCCTAGAAATATCTAGCTGAACATAAGAATCCAGGAATCTGGTTACATGGTGTTGCAAGGCTGAAACACAAGGCTCCATACTGAAGTAGCCAAGGTAAGGAACTTGAGATGAATAAAATCTAGTACAGAAGTCTATATACTGGGTGTGGTATTTATGCTTGCTGCTGTCTGATCAGAGTGCGGACTTGCCAATTGCCTTATGTCAGGTACTTAGCCCACTGAGGAATTCCAAGTGAGCCCAGTGTATGGTGTGTATGGTGTGTATGGTGTGGTGTTTGTGTGTGTGTGTGCACGCGTGTGCGTGTATGCACACACACATCCATCCTTTTCCTTTTTTTACCATTCCTTCAGCATCTCCCAGTGGAGGCCCAGCTGCCTGGAGGCCCGACGATAAATGCACCAGGGAGACTGATTGCAGGTTTCCAGTCTTACATTGCACAGTGGGATGGAGAAGGTAGGTCTGGACTGACAAGATCGGCAATGCCACCTATTTCCATGGTTAGAGTGAAGTCCAGTCTGGTCAAGGAGGACACAGTGGTTTTGGAGGTGTACATGAACTGCTTGGACCTGGCCTGTGTAACTGAAGAGAGATTTACTTTCCCCCAGCAAGCGCCGTGCATTCAGATAACTCCTTTTGTGTGTGTGTAACGATTGGCATGATTTTAGGGCACGAAGCCAACCGCGGTCTTTTAACACCCGACAGTCGTCTTCCGAGTGATCTTAAAAGGGGGAAGGCACATTAGCCTTCAGGGTCACTTCCAGGAGCCATTAAAGCGATTGAGCATTTTTTCCTTTTAGCCACACATCGTTCTAGTCAAAGTGGAAGAAAATCTGTGACTGCCCGGGCACCATGTCTAATTTCCTGGGAGACTTTCCTTCTCCTTGAATTACCCATTTATTCTTGTGAGAAAATGCTTTGAGGGTGGAGGAAGAGCCTGGCATCCTGGAGAGGAGAAGAGAGAGCCTGCAATTTGAAATGCTGAGTGGCAATTTCGCTTTAGCTAGGGTTGTCACCGGACTGTGATGAATGGTCCCCCTGTCGCATGCTAGTGATGTTAAAATCTCCCTCAGGTCCCAGCCTGGGCGTGCTTTGCCCAAGTACACACAGGAACGCTAGGTGGAGCTGTGGTGTTAAAGGATCGAAGGAGTGCCTGTGCGTGGAAGAAAAGAGAATTTATGGAGAAAGCAGGGAGTTGGATAAGCAAGAGGCTTGGAGAGGCAGGGAAAAATGAATGTGCATTCTCGTTCAGTGCCCTTCCAGTTCAGGTGAGCATTTTCCTATTCAGATCTGGGCATGCATAGGAAATCCAATTACAGATGCAAACTGCATTTGACTCCTTCACATCAAAGGGTGCCGTGTGTTAGAGGCATCAAGCCCGCTGGGGGTGCTGGGTGCATCCTAGCAGTAGAAGCTTGGCTCTTCTCCTCTCTTGGACTTTGTCTCTCTTATCTCTTCCTCTTCACCATTCCCATATTCTTTCATCTTAATTGTGCAGCTTCCCTGATTTTGCTATCCATCCAGTTCACTTTAGTAATTTTGAAACCAGTTTGTTGAGAGTGCAGAGGTTTTCCTCCAGTAATATGTTGGGAGAGAGGGGATAAAGGTGGCATTCATTTTTCTCATGGGATAATGGTTCTTAGCATGTGGGTCACGACCCCTCTAGAGTGGAACTACCCTTTCTCAGCGGTCGCATATCAAATGTCCTACATTTCAGATATTTACATTATGATTTATAACAATAGAAAAATTGCAGTTATGAAGTAGCAACGAAAATAATTTTATGGTTGGGGTCACCATAACATGAGGAACTGTATTAAAGGTTCACAGCATTAGGAAGGGTGAGAACCAGTGGCATAGGCACTATGTAAACATAGCCGAGCATCCCCTGGGTGCTGGCAGCCAGACTAGGCGCTTTCACATTCATTTATCCCATTGGAACTGTGTTCTGCGAGGCACGACCTGTGCTGCTGACAGAAGAACATTAAGAAGCATCTATTTCCCTGAGCATTTTTCCTACCTTTGAGACAGAACTTTGATGCTTTGCTCCAAGAGTTTACCCAGCTTCCTTTGATGGACCCGGGGCTCTGGAGTCAACCTCTCAAGGAAATCTAGATTCTACTACTTCCAGTCCTGTGGTAGCTCCTTAATTCCTCAGTGTTTCCTATAAAAAAATTAAAATTTATTCTTCTCTCATATATTATATTCTGACTATAGTTTTTGTTTCTTGTTGAATTAGGAGCGGCAGGGCTGCGTCCCGGCACCCGGCCGCCCGCATGGCTAGCTTATTCCCAGAAATAATTACACGGAAACTGTATTCTATTAAACACTGCCTGGCCCGGCTAGTTCCAGCTTCTCATTGGCTAGCTCTTACATATTGTTCTAACCCATTTCTAATATTCTGTGTAGCCCACGAGCTGGCTTACCAGGGAGGATCTTAACCTGTGTCTGTCTGGAGCGGGAGAATCATGGCGACTCCTCTACTAAGCTTCTTTTTCCCAGCATTCTCTTCTGTCTACTCTGCCTACCTAATTTTCTGTCCTATGAGGGCCGAGGCAGTTTCTTTATTAATAAGAAATCACTCCCACATCATTTCCCCTTTTTCTGTTTAAACAAAAAACAAAGGCTTTCATTTTAACATAGTAAAATTACATATAGCAAAACAGTTATCAAGCAAGAATTACAGTTAATATATATATATCTATTTTATCTCTTATCATAACTAAGGAAAACTATAACTATCTATTCATTCTTCAACTCCATAAAAGACTCCAGAAGGATATAATAACACCTAAGTAAACAAGAAATCCAAAACTCTAGAAATGACAGAGACATCTCGCTGCCTGGACAGTCACCCAAAGTTCCTCTGTACCGTTGGGGCATCCATCTTCGGCCTACAGGCCCATGGTATCCAGAGACATCTCCATGAAGCAGGAAATTTTAAAGACAGTTCAGTCACTTTTTGCTGTGTCCTGCAGAATGTCTCGCAGACTCTTTCATGAATCAGGAACCCCGAAAGACCATCTCACCTTTAGGCAAGTCCAGTAGTCCTCTCTCTGCGGGTTCTGTGTCCAGTTTATGCAACAGTCCAGGCAAGAGCAGTTTCTTGCCCAAATGACTATCCAACTCCATAAGGATCCTCTTCGATGCCCATCTTCCTCTTGAAGTAGCTGGTGCTGCCAGGAGCAGACGTGTCTCCTTGTCATGAAAAGTCCTAAGTTATTAAAATATTTTAAATGCCATATTCTGCAGTCTTTGAAAGATATGAAGAATGCCTATCTAATTGAAATATATCTCTATATATCTAGAAAATCTAACTAACATGACTACAAGCTTAACTATTAGCAATGATTATCCATTAACAACCTATATTTCCTAATTATACATTACATTTTAAGTGAACTACATAATCACAATACCTTAATCAAGTTCAAAAATACATATACATATAACAAAATTGACCTTAAAATCCATACCAATGCAAATTATTCATATCTATATCATATCCCCCTTTAAATGTAAAAGAACATTTATAAACAATATTTGGGAACATGGGCGTAGTTTTTTCTCTCCAAACTGCTTCCTGCTGAATGGGGGCACTGTTAATCAGATCATTTAGGGTGTAACCTGTGTGTCAGGTTCATCTCGGTTGGCAGTTGAGTGAAGTAATTTTTTGAGGGTGTTCACAGCAACCTTTCAGGAGGGCGTGGTCTATCATACCATACCGGGATAGATGCAATCCATAGGGTCACATCCTCTGTGGAAACAAAAGAAGACCCTCTCCAAAGCATCATATCCTTAGATCCAAATTTTGAAGTCAAGATACCTTTAGAACATATGTGCAGGTTCAGCTTAGCAGCCCATATAATAAAATGTCTCTTTGTACTTAGCTCCTTCACAGTCAAAAATTTTAAAGAAAACACAATGTACATAATCCAGACTCTCTGTGAATTTTTCATTTTTACGTGGCTTATTTTTCTTTATTTCTCTTAATCTATAACTATCTGTACTTCTGTACTCTGTCTCTTTAAAGACTTTACCCTTTTTCTTTTTAAGACATTAACTTTATTCTTTATATTCTCTTTTTTTCCCCAAGCCTACGTACATTCATCCAACGGTGTCTGAATCTGTTTTACTGTGAATCTGTAATTTTTTTTTTTTTTTCCAGGAGCATTTCTTAAAATGTTAAGCATTTCTTAAAAACTTAAGTTGCACCATGTATAGGTAATACGGTACTGCCTGTGTCCTGCCCAGTCTAAACCCTAACTACACAGTTTTAAGGTAATTACGGTAGTTCCTGCCTGAGATCAGCACAGTTTAGCAAGGAGCAGCCACTCCTGCCTCAGAGCCATTTGGTGCCCCTGAGCCACACAGTTCCAGGCACACAGCAAGTCCACATTGGCGCCACAATTAGCAGTTTAATTCTGAGACTGAGTGTGCAGCACAGAAACTCTTTTCATCCAAGTCACAGCCAAATCTGACACGCAGAGCACTGAGCAGTCTGAAAACGCGTCTCTGTATTGCGGCAGGAATCCACCATGCTCTTCCGCCTGCCTAAGCCTGATTCGGTCTTCTGCCCAGGTGCAGGGGGGAATTCTGAGCCATGGGCACGGTCTCAGAGCACTCTCCTTCCGATCCCAAGTGGGAACAGAAACATCCAGTCCCATAAAAGCCATTGAAATGCTTTAAAGCCAGAGTTCACGCTGGTAGCACAGCCCCAGGAAGCCGCGCTTTAAAATGACGCAGCTTTTTTTCTGCTGCTGTTGCTGAATCAGGAAATTTCTCTACAGCACACCACCAACAATCAGCAAAAATCTGTGTTAAACTCTCTCTCCCTTAATTTTAAGCCTTCTCAGGTTTTTAAGTGGATTTAGCCCATCACGTCTGGGCGCCATCTGTTGAAATAGGAGCGGCAGGGCTGAGTCCCCGGCACCCGGCCGCCCGCATGGCTAGCTTATTCCCAGAAATAATTACACGGAAACTGTATTCTATTAAACACTGCCTGGCCCGGCTAGTTCCAGCTTCTCATTGGCTAGCTCTTACATATTGTTCTAACCCATTTCTAATATTCTGTGTAGCCCACGAGCTGGTTTACCAGGGAGGATCTTAACCTGCGTCTGTCTGGAGCGGGAGAATCATGGCGACTCCTCACTCAGCTTCTTTTTCCCAGCATCCTGTTCTGTTTTCTCCGCCTACCTAAGGGTTGGCCTATCAAATGGGCCTAGGCAGTTTCTTTATTAATAAGAAATCACTCCCACATCAGTTTCTTTTCAATTTTTCTTTTTTTAAACAATTTTATTTTACATGTCGATCTCAGTTCCCTTTCCCTCCCATCCTTCTGCTCCCTTCACCTTCTTTCCACCCCTCCCCATCCATTCCTCAGAGAGGGTGAGGCCTCCCCTGGGGAGTCAACAAGATCTGTCTGTCACATCACTTGAGACATATTTTTAAAACCACTTTAGCCCCCCTCCCATGTCTAGGCTAAGCAAGGTATCCCTCTATAGAGAATGGGCTCTAAAGAGTCAGTTTATGCACTAGGGATAAATACTGGTTCCACTGTTAGTGGCCCCACAAGCTGCCCAAGTCACACAACTGTCACCCACATTCAGAGGGCATAGTTCTGTCTCATTCATGTTCCCAAGCTTCCAATTTCAAGTCAGTGCACTCCCATTTTCTAGGGTCAGCTGTTTCTGTGGGTTTCCCCATCACGGTCTTGGTCCCTTTGCTAATATAATTCCTCCTCCCTTTCTATGACTGGACTCCAGGAGTTTGGCCCAGTGCTTAGCTGTGGATCTCTGCATCTGCTTCCATTAGTTATTGGATTAATATTCTGTGATGACAACTAAGGTAGTCATCAATCTGATTACAGGGGAAGGGCAATTTAGGTACCCTCTCCACTATTGCTTAGATTCTTAGCTGGGGTCATCCTTGTGGATTCCTGGGAATTTCCTTAGTGCCTTATTTCTCGCTAACCCCACAGTGGTTTCCTGCTGTGTTTTTCTTATGTGAGAAAAGGGGTAGCTATTCCTGTCTGACAGTGTAGTCTTGAAAAGTAAAGGAGAATATTCATATCAAAGTTGAGAGCAATGGCTGGCATACAGCAAGTACAGAAAATGTCTGCTTCCATCATTGTCCTCACTACTTTCAAATGGTTAATAAGAAAGATGCTACTCCCTTTTGAAGATGTGCCATAGTATTTTGTGTGCTTCTCATTTCTCCCAGATATGCCTCTGCGGGGTGGACCAGGGTAAGAGAGAGTACTTCATTTTCAGTAGTAGCTGTGAGGAAGGATTTCATGGTAAAGCACTTCCTTTGCTCCAGGAAATCAGAAGCGACTTCTGAACCCCAAAGTGTCATGTTCTCTGCAGAGAATCTGATGAAACCGGCAGTCCTTACCCCCTGTTAATTTCACATAGACATATTTTTAAAACCACTTTCGTGGGCTTACATAAGCTATGATTATTTGGGATGGGGATGTAGATCATAGAATTTGGAGTTCCATTTTGAGATCTTTTGCAGGCTGTGCTTTCTCTGTCAGATACCATAAGAAAATTTAAAGACTTTAGCAGGTGCTGTCAGTGCCCTGTGTAGATCTCATTACCTTCCTGGGGCTTTCCTCCTCCCGTATCCCAGCTGCTGGGTGCTGGTGCCAATGGCTTATAACTAGCTCTTCTTTCCTAATTGTTTTTGACATATGGCAGAGTCCTCCACTACCAAACACAGGGATTGACCTCAGCAGCGACTGAGAGATGCAGAGCTGCCCTGTCATTTTCTACATGGTCCATGTTATGCTATGCTCTACCCTTCTGAGCACATCTTTGATGTGTGATTTCCCTCTGTATGCTGTGAATACCATTGGCTAATAAAGAAATGGTGTTAGGCCTGCACAGGGCAGAGTAGAGGTAGGCAGGGAAACCTAAACTGAATGCGGGGAGAAAGAAAGCGGAGTCAGAGAGATGCCATGTGTGCCCCTCCCCCCAACAGATACTGGATGTTGAATGTAACTTTACCTGGTAAACCACAGCCATGTGACTATACACAGATGAATAGAAATGGGTTAATTAAAGTTATGAATTAGCCATAAATATGCTTAAGCTATTGGCCAAACAGTATTGCAAATGATACAGTTTCTGTGTGGTTATTTCAGGGCTGAGTAGCCAGGGATAAACAAATGGCCTCCTATAACACCTCTTGCTTTCAGACAGAGATTTGCCTGGAAAGCAACTCACCCTTCCCCTGCACTGCCCACCCTCCCTTGTATCCCTGAGAATATTTCAGTACATCACTTGCACAAGAAACCCCATCTCAGCTTCGCCTGAGGAACCTGACCTGCTAAAGGAGAGCATGAGTAAGGCACTAAAACAGAGCACGCAACACAAGCAGCAGGGCTCAGAAGCATGGGCAGCTGCAGTGAGGTTCAGCTCTTCATCCTCTCTGTCTTTGCTGCTTGTGTCCTCCTCTTACACTGTTGTCTTATGATGCTTAGGTTAGTTATGTATCTTTGGGATCCATTTTAGAAGGTTTTTACTGGCAGGAAGGGGCATATATGGTTATCTTGGAGTGATCTGAAAACAACAGAGTTTTCTTCTTGTACTGTAGGGAGATTTCTATACAGAGGTGATGCTTAATAAGGCACTAGGGCTGGGAGGCCCATATCCTAGCAGGCAGTTTCTTTAGAATGGTCTAGGTAGATAAGAAAGTACAGAATCACCTTTTGGTGTTTAATTTAGCAGCCCATAGCCTATTTTTAATTATTCTGAAATAATTATCTTGGGCACACAGCTGGGCTTGTTTTCCTGTGACTTATGAGTCACTCTGGCATGTATGAATAAATCAAGAAAATTGAGAGGAAGGACTGGAGCCAAATGACATGTAAAGAGGCTCAAAGGGAGAGGCTCAGAAAATGACAAACTTTGGGCCTCAAAGAGGAGATTGATTGGAGACATTATGTGTTTTTGTCAGAAGCAAACAGTACCAGCTATGGAGATGAGAAATAAATGGACCTCAAGGCTATCTGAGGGTAAGAACTGTCAGTGCCAAGTGAGGGTTTCATGGAAAAGGTGCAGTCATTAAGAATGGTCCTTATAGATTTGTGGTCAAGAGCATAAGAGTAGGTAAGACAGATGTGAAGTGAATTGGAATCTGTATTCTGCTTTTTCTTTTTTCTTTTTTTAAATTGCTCAGAAAAAAGTTATCTTTCTAATTATGACTGTCTTTAAATGTATTATAAAATTAGAGAATTTATTTCTGGTGCCGTATCATTTTCCTCCCATGTGTGTACTTAATTTCCATTCTGCTGCTAAGGGCTAAAGAGTAAAATGGCATGGAGCAGTCTCTGTCTCATGTATTACCTTTGGCAGACATTACTAATCAATCATAACTTACTGTATAGTTGAGTCTGCATTGCAGTACTTATTAAATGGTACTGTTAGTAGCTATCCCCTGAAAGTGGTCTTCTCTAAAATCATGTACATACAAGAGACACTAAATAGACTGAGCAGGTTATATTTGTATATTTAGACATTTATAGACATGTAACAACAATAATTAATGAAAAGGATGTCATAATTTTGAGAGGAACAATGGGATTATTGGAGGGACTGAGTGGAAGAACTAGAAAAAGATGTAATTTTTTAAGTTAAAAACATATAAAATGACAGTCCAGAGTTTTAAGAGAGCGATGGATCACTAAGGGTTAGATTATTTTGGGCACCACTCATACAGTGCTCTATAGTCTGTAAAGTTGGGATATCTTGTGATAGGGATGATAGAAACACACACACACACACACACACACCTCAAGATGCAAGGTGTTTAAGGTAGTTATACAATTATGAAGGATAAGAAGATCTACCATCTGTTATCTGTAAGCTGGAGAATGCCCATTCTTGTTGATGGAGGTTTCTGTCCTGCCAGGTCCCATAGCTGTTCAGTCTCAAAGAAACACACAGAGGTCAACATTAATTATAAACTGGTTGGGCTAGCAGCTCAGAATTTCTTATTAACTAGCTCTTACATCTTACGTTAACCCATAATTCTTGTCTGTGTTAGCCACGTGGCTTGGTACCTTTTATTAGTGAGGCATTCTCATCTTGCATCCTCTGTGTCTGGGTGACGACTGCAGACTGAGACTTTCCTCTTCTCAAAATTATCCCGTTCTGGTTGCCCTACCTGTGCTTCTTGCCTGGCTACTGGCCAATCAGCATTTTATTAAACCAATACAAGTGACAAATCTTTACAGGTCACAAAACCATTGTGCCACAGCACAATATCTCAGATATTCTCAGTTCTTCTGTTTGGTTCTTTCATCAGGCTTAATCCTAACATACTGATTCCTTATATTTTTGGTTGTAAGCCTAGCCTTTAATGGCTGAGCCATTCCTCCAGGCCTGATTCCTATACAGAACCAGACATTTCCATTCTGAAAACTGACTCTTATGGAAGATATTGGGGGTTGAAAGTTTCTCTCAGAAGTGGGGGCTTCCACACTTCCCAAGTCACCTCATGTGTGGACTCTGACTGTTAGAGTACTCATGGTTTCCCTGACTAGCCTGGAAATATGCTAGTCATAGTTGGTCTGACTCTGCTGTGAGTAATGAAGCTTTCATTGTTCTTAAAGACCTATTTACCCTTTAAATTATTTAGTTAATACACTTTCATAGCAGTAAAACTGGAAAATATGGCTAAACAAATACAAATTTCACTGTTCAAATATGATTATTATGTTGGACTTTTCTGTGTATATTCATATATTTATTTAATTTTATGAACATGCTCTAGTGAATATATTTATATATTTTCAAATGTTATGCCTTCTTGTCTAAAATACTGCTATGATGATTTGATCTGTTCTTTTGCTTGGACTCTTGTTTAGGTTACTCAGTTACATTTATTGACCATCTGTTCTATGCTAGGTGCTTAGAGTCTTTGTTTCTATAGAGTTAACAAGATGGTAGATATAAACAGATATAATCTCATATGTTATTAATCATAGTATACATATTACTATTTTGCTAATTGTATATACAATATGATATTGAGATATTACTAATTTCAATATGCTTTCTCAAACTTCAATCTAGACATACACATTGCTTTATAGAGGCATACATTGTATGGTAAGCTGAGTCTAGAAGGAGGAGAAAGGACTCTTTCAGTTGAAAACCATTTGTAACTTGTGTGGATGAAACGGATTGTGTAGGAACATGACTTGTTTGAGGTTAGGGTGTTGAGAAAAGTGAGTGTTTTGTGTGGCTCATTTTACATGCCATCTTGACTGGCCATAGCATTTGTAGATTCAGTGCTAATTCTGGTGTGTGTGTGTGTGTGTGTGTGTGTGTGTGTGTGTGAGAGAGAGAGAGAGAGAGAGAGAGAGAGAGAGAGAGACAGAGACAGAGACAGAAACAGAGAGAGACCGAGAGAGAGACAGAGACAGAGATNAGAGAGAGAGAGAGAGAGAGAGAGAGACAGAGACAGAGACAGAAACAGAGAGAGACCGAGAGAGAGACAGAGACAGAGATAGAGAGAGACCGAGAGAGAGACAGAGAGAGACAGAAACAGAGACAGAGAGAGACCGAGAGAGAGACAGAGACAGAGATAGAGACAGAGAGAGAGACAGAGACAGAAACAGAGACAGAGAGTTTGTGGGTCAATGGAGTCAGTAGATTAGTTTGCCATTCTTGGTGAGAGAGGACGTTGCCCAATATATTGAAGGATTGGGCAGAATGAAACGGGGCATGCATCTCCCTTCATTTTCATGAATGAGACAGGTAGCTCTTCTCCTTTATCCTGACACTGGAATTTGTACTATTAGATTTTGGACTTAAACTGATTATACCACTGACTATCTGGGTTCCAAGTTTACAGATAGCAGATGTGTTTCTCCTCCTTCATAACTGCATAAGTGATTTATTCATAGTGAATCTTGATTTATGTATGTTTACATACATGTATAATATGTTTTTATAGGTATCTATCTCTACTTATATATTTTCTATTATCTAATACTTATCTTTCTACCTACCATCTATCTGCTATCTCTCTCTCTCTCTGTGTCTGTCTATCTATCTGTCTGTCTATCTTCATCATCATCATCACCACCATTATCATTATCAACCTACCTACCTACTTCCCTGTCATCTATGTACTTACCCGTCCATCAATAATCTCTCTCCTTCTATCTTATGTTGGTTTTATTTCTCTGATGAACCCTGAGTGATACAAAAGAAAGGAAAATGGAGTTGTAAACATTTTGTACAAGGCTGTTTCCCCTGTTCTGTAGCAGTCACCTCCTGGCTCTTTGATGAGTGAGTCAGTTGTTCCACACCTGTTCACCACCTCCTTTGTGAACCTCTGACTCAGCCTCACAGCAGGAGTGTAGGAGCCAGGTTTGATGACACACAGGCTGCCTGTGTGGCAGATGCTGTGTTTCTCCTGGAGTCGTTTGGATTTTCCTTTATTGTGCACATAGAGAAGACGTCCACCAGGCACCTTGTGCTTTGATTTTCCTATGGGCTGCTTCGATGACTTGAGCACACTTGTCCCAGTGTGAGGACTAACAACTCCTCAGAACAGCCTTACTCAGTATTTTTTATGAATGGTTTATAAGCACTGTGGCTTCCTTCTCTTTGGAGGCTAACCAACAGGTGCCCTGAGTTCCAGAATTTTCTGGCCATTTTAATCCCCAGTTACACACAATAGTAACTTACATTTTGCTGACTATTTTTGGTTTTCTATAGCATTCTCCACTCTCTCACTGAATTCTAGGATACTGTTTCTAATAAACAATCTGGGCTCTTCTCTTGGCATGTTTGCATGTATGCAGATGTGTGTATGAGTGTGTGCATGTGATTGGAGACCAGAAGACAATATTGGGTGTTTTTCTTGTTTTTGGAGATAGAGCCTCTCACTGGCCTTGAACTCACCAGTTAGGTGAGGCTGGCCGGCCAGAGATCCCCAAGGATCTGCCGTTAGTGCTGAGATTATTGGTACCTACTACCCATATCACCTAGATCCTATGGGTGTTGGGAACCAAACTTAGGTTCTTGGCTTACATGGTAGGCACTTGACTGGCTGAACTGACTCCCCAGCTCTGAGATCTTTACAAGTAGTGACTAGCTGGGTTATAATTTGATCAGTCAGGAGACGAAGACATAAAGAATGCCATGAATTTGAGGACAGCCTAAGTTACATAGTAAGTTCCAGGCCAGAATGGGCTACAGAGAGAGGGAATATTTTGTGTTACTTTTGGATAAACCAAAGATGGCTAGCTGACCTCTTTATCATCCTATCTAAAATAAGTTTGAGCTGGAATCAGATTCTTAATCTTGAAGTCTTTTTTTAAGACTCTTTTTCTTGACCAATAAGCATCTGTCTATGGGACAGCAGAAAACATCCTGGTTCCAGGTGTCATATGATGGTATACGTACCAACAAAGGGCAGTTGCTTGGTTACAAAGCCCTGGTGAGCACTCTTGTGGTTTCGCTGCTGTACCTATCAAGCTCCCTTCTGCAAAAGCAATGAAGAAGTGATTTTTTTTTTCTAAAAATGTCTTGGCTTATTGGAGCAGAGGAACTTGTGTTTGCTTTCCTCAAATTCCAGGGGTAGGAAAGGTTAGGTCGAGAATGAGGTTCTATTGTGAAATTTGTATCTATGGCACACATTGTTGTTTGTTGTGTTGTGCACAGGAAATTCTAATCTCAAGGATCCAGGTCAGGACAGGTTAGAAAGTAAAGGATGTTCAGTTCAGTCTTGGAAGGGAAGGATGTGATTGAAATTTGCACACTAGTGTGCCAGTGTGTTTACGTAAATAATCTAATTTAATCTTCTGTAGCACTCTTGGAGATAAATACCATTATTCTTATTTGGATTTTGGAAGATGGAATCATGCAAGGAAGCTGGTTGGAAGTTGGAAATTAAACTCTAGTGTATATAATTCCAGTAATTCTACCTGCCTGTTAGGTCAACTTCATGCAGGCAATTCCCCTAATACTTTAAGAAGGGCTTTTAGGTAGATAAGTGTATTAGTTACTTTTTACTGTACCTGGAAGCCTGAAGGGAACAGCTCAAGTAGAGGAAGGATTTATTTTAGATGACTATTTAAGAGGGTTCGTCCACTTAGCATGGAGGCATGGTAGAGCAGGTGACTCCCTTCCCAGTAGCATACAAACAAGGAACAAGATGGAATGGGCCCAGAACAACCAATAGCCCCCAAAGACTTAGATCCAATCACCTACTTCATCCATTTAGGCCCTATGTATCAAAATTTCTAGAACGTTCCAAAATAACGTTAATTGCTGGGATAAAATATTCAATAGAGGAACCCAGAAGGGAAAATTTCATATTCAAACTATCGTTGTACTTCTCAGTGATCAGACAGTGTGCAGTGTTTTGGTATAGGAAAAAGAGCTCATGAACCTGTGGCATTTACTCCCATTATTGTAATATATAAATTAGAAACTAAACCATGTGATTTGGTAGGCACTGAGGATGCTGTTGTGAACATGCCACAATGGATGCCAGGTGTCGTACAGTATACACTCTATATAATAAAACATAAGCTTGTCCGTAGTGATTAGCACTGTGAGAGCAAGAGCAGTAGCGAGCTGGGAACACAAACTAGATGTACTGGTCAGAGAAGCTGTTACAGCAGGGATCTGCAGGGCAGAGATATGGGGGAAGCTTCCTGATAGAAGGTACAGCATCTTCCATGAAGATTCCAGACTGGAGTTAAGGCTAGTGTGACCACAACCATGCCCACAGGGCTGAATCAGGAGATACAGTGGCACAAAAAGCAGCCCTTCAATCTTATAGGCCGAGTGAGAAGTCTGGGGTTTCTCCTAAAGGCAAAGGAGAACTTTTGAGCTTTCTCTGGAAAGAGCAGGTGATTTGCATTTTAGGAGAGGGCTTGGTAAACTCTGTTAAGACCTGGATGGTAAATATTTTAGCTTCACCATTTTGCTTTAGTGTAAAAACAGCCCTTGGGAATGCTAAATGAATGTGATCCAATTAAACCTTGTTTACAAAACCAGGTGGCTAGCTCAGGTTTTAAAAAGCTGCTTTGAGTACTGTGTAAAATTACAGGGCCTAACAAATGGAATGCTGAGACCACGAGGGAAGGTACTGCAGTCAGCGTGGTAAAAGGTAATGGTGGATTGCACCATGGTGGAACTAGATGAGCTAGAGAGAGGGCTGACTGGGGATGGATTTTGGGAGGGGAGCTGGATGTGAGAGTGGTGATTCTGGGTGATTGGGGTCATTTCCTGTGGTACTAGGCATTAGAGAGGAGCAGCTCTTGCTTCTAAGTGAAGTGCAGGCATGCTTTTAGCATCTGCGTTTGGGATTTTTCCTGTTTTTTTTTTTTTTTTAATTGAGAAATCTGCCAGAAATACCAACTTTTATGTGAATGGATTTGAATAGGTCTATACAGGAATGTTTTTGGATTGTTTTTAGTTGGAAGTACAAATATGAGGGCACATGACATGATACGCTGATTCTACCACACTTAGGCGTGAGTCAGCGCCAGTGTCTACCTTATGGGAGTCACTGGAGTGAAGGAATTGAAATAATTGAGTGGTGTATGTTCCACAGGAGGGAGGGAGTTCAGGACTCTTCTTAAAACAGATGTTTGATGCATATAGACAATCTAGTTTTAAGTATCCTATCATACCTTACTAGAGGTCATGGTTTTGACTTAATTGTTTAGGTTGAGGATTACATTATATTTGACTTGCTTTGTTCAATATATCCACAGAAAATATATTTACAGTACCTCAAAGAATGACAGAAGGGCATATCTTCCTTTACTTATCATTTTTCTGGTGTGTGTGTGTGTGTGTGTGTGTGTGTGTGTGTATGTGTTAAGCTAATGAAATATCCTGGATTGAAAGAAAGTGTCTATTTCTGAATTTTGAAGTATTTGGCCTCGTATTTTAGAAACTAATACTTTTGGGCAACTTTATTCTGAATGAATAAATTCAGATAGACAGACAAAAAAGGACAAAATTAGAAAGGAAAAAGATTTAAAAGTAAATAAAATTTTGCAGCAAAGTAATTTTTATAATTATTAGTATGCCAAGATTCAGATAAGTAAAGAGAGATTAAGAGTGATCCTTCAAAATCACAGTAAAATCCTGTGCATTTGTCGCTGAATTCTCTTGGAAAAACAAGAAATCAAGCCAGGTGTTTGCTTGAAACGAGCCTTTAGGAGGCAAAACAAGGACCAGGAACTAGAAGCTACCCTTGGAATCTAGTGAGTTTCTGGTCACCTCAGGCTACACAAGACTCTCTCAAATAAACAAAAGCAAACAAATCAACAGCAACAAATTATAATTAAATCAAATGCAAGCAAGCAATATGCTCCCTCCATCTCAACACCACTGAGACAGGTAGAAAGAGAATTAAGTATTGGGTGAGACATGTCCTCATCCTCTGCTATTCCTTCAGCAGCCATAACAGCATCAGGAGATACTGAGTCTAGAAACAAGTTCACCTGTCAGAGCTTTTGTGAAGTAGAATCTCAGATGCTGTGTGCATAGTCTGTAGAAATCAAAGAATGAATGCCCTGGTCCTTACCCGTTCCAGCTAAAGAAGCCTCCAGAAAGACTTTCTAATTGAGTATCCTAGTTTCTTCCCCATCATTTGTCTGTTCTCCATTATAATAATTTATGAAACAAAGGCAGCAAAAAGAGACCTTTCTTGTCTGGGTTATGTCAGGTCTGTGTTCTTGTAAACTCTGAAGTCTCTTGATTTTGCCCACCACAGTGGACTTTTGGTTTCCTAAACTTGCTTTTGCGCTTTACTCCTGTGTTATAACTTAAAATACTACAGCAGTTGTTCACTAGGTCTTCTAGTATGCCACAATAGTATACGCATGCTTATTTAATATGTCTATTCTAATGTGGTTAACTGGGAGTGGGAAGAAAGTAGAATTGTAGAAGAAGGGTGGAATTAAGAAGAAAAGTGGGCAACAGTTATGATGGGAAACTTTCACCTACCTTAAGCTACTATGTGGTTTATGTTATTTTTAAACCCATAAATAATAAAACTTGATGGGTTGCATACTCATAATAACCAGACCTTTTAAAAACTTCCAGTTTGAAAAAAATATTCACTGGCACCAACTTGGCCAAGTAATTTCTTAGCAACTCCTTTAGTCAACTGATTTGGATTGACTTGAAATTTTATGATTCTTTTCTCTTTTGGGGCTCATTTTATTTTTTATGTGATGTAGGTGTCTATGTGAGTGTATTATGCTACAGGAATGGATCTATGGAGGCCAGGAAGGGTTTCAGATTTGCTGGAGCTGGAGTCACAGGAGGTTGTGAGCTGTGGGTTTGGGTGCTAGGAACTGAACTCAGGTCCTTTAGAAAATCAGCAAGTTGATGTTCTTACCAATGAGCCATCTTTCCAGCCCCAAACTGTGCAATTCTTATAGAGTTCACACAATTAAAAAACTTTCATTAATTGACATTTTAGTGTATTTTGGGGTCTGATCATGATAGTTTCTCATTTTACATTCAAAGTGAGTATCTCTTTGCAATTTTTCTGCTCAATTTTTTGGGGTGTCAGAAAGATGTACAACGTTAACATAGGTCTCTCAATTGTCAAGCCAGCCTCAGTGTTCCTATCCCAACCTCATGTTTTAGGTACTTAGTAAGGGTTGTTGGTAGGAGAAGTTTTCATTAGAATCCTCCCTCTGGGAATTATGCATCAAGCTCTCAAAACATTTTCATAACATTTCTACATGAAAAAAATAAAAGAAGAAATAAAACAAAATTTTTCTATACAAGTTATGAATCTGCCTAATTGTGTGTGAGAGAATCTGCATTTGTTTTTGAGGAGACAATACATTCACACAACCTTTAAAAATAAAAAGTTTAAAGCTTCATGTAACAGGATATTTTCCCTTATTGACACTCGCTTTTTGTTCCTTCTTTGTGTTCCTAAAGTAAAGCATTCTTTTATGTCCTTCCAGAGAGGTTTTCATGCATCTATCAACAGATAAATAGATTTTCCCTTTCTTCCATACAATTGATAACATTATATGCCTTGCTATTACCATATCTGTTGAAGAATTCAACGGTAATACAGCGTGTTGATCTTTCTGGTTTAGTATATAAGGGAAAGAGCTGTATGTGTGTTATCTGTTCTCTATTCCTTCATCTTCAAGGGAACTGTACTTTGCTGGATTGTAAAATAATTGGGTAAGATTCAGATATCCCTTGACTATCTCTACATTTTAAATAAGTAACTGTTAAGAGCATAAATGAAAAAGTATAAATGATGGTATGACTATTTTATTAAAGTTAAACTGGGTTTGTTTTTAAAGAAACCATCCAAGAGAGAGTTCTTCTCTTGTCAAATGCTCTCAGAACATGGAATTGCATTGATAGTCAATATATAGTCATTAGTTTTTATCTTTTTAACTTTTCAATTCTTATCTTATTATTTTATCAAGAGCCTCTCTTTAAGGTTCTCATTCCCATTCTGTAGGAGGAGGCTTCTTTTCCCCGGAAGCTCTGAACCCACACACTTGTCCAACTATTCTGAATCTTGTGCCAGAGTCACAGTCTTTGCAGCCTCCATAGCTTTGACCATGAGCCTTAGTCTAACATCTTAGCAGTTTGGTGTAGTTGGATCTGGAGTGTGCCCCACCTCCGCCCCTGCCCCACCAGTTAAAGGTTGGCTTCCCACCCTATGTTGTTATTGTTTGAAACTAAATAGGGCCTAGTTTGCTGAGTTCCTGGTCACTCGGAATATGTCCTCAAAGATTATCTTGGGACATGTTCCTATTTTTATTTTTCTTTCTTTTTTGTTTCTCAGCTATGGATTGAATGGCTCTGCATGTAACCTTCTCTCTTCTCTTATTAAGGCTTAAAGCAAGAGGAGCAATCAGTTATGAACCAAAATCTCTGAAAATATAAGTTGAGATAAGCCATCATCTTTTTTTTAAATTTAATTTATTTTTTATGTGATTTTTTTTGAGATTGGGTATTTATTTAGTTGGTTATGGAAGGGAATGGAAAGAGAGAGAGAGAGAGAGAGAGAGAGAGAGAGAGAGAGAGAGAGAGAGAGAGAGAGAGAGAGAGAGAGAGAGAGAGGGGGAAGGGGAGAAGTGTGGAGAGACTGAAGCTGCCTCTTTAAGAGGGAGACCTGTGAACTGGTGTTTTCTCTGCAGATGTGTCTGTATAAGGGTGTTGGATTCCCTGGAACTGGTGCTACAGACAGTTTTGAGCTGCCATGTGGAAGCTTGGCATTAACCCCGGGTCTTCTGCAGGAACAGCAAGTGCTCTTAGCTGCGGAGCCATTCTCCAGTCCCACTTTTTTTTTTTTTTAAAGACAGGGTCTCACTGTGTAATACTGACTGACCTGAGACTTGTTATGTATGGTATACATAGTAACATGTAGTGTATTAATGTATTTTATACATGATTTTAATTATCCATAGTGTATATTAGCATGTATGGATCTTAACAGGTTGGGCATAGTGGTACATGCCTATGAACTTGAGGCTGAGGCAGAAGGATCATGAATTTTTGGCCAACTTGTATTATTTGGAAATTTCTATTTATTTCCTTTTGTGTGTGGTGTTAGAACTGGACCAAGAGCCTTGCCATAGGATATTCTATGACATTCTGGGATGCAGGGGGAGACTCTGTCTCAAAACAGCCCCCCGCAACAAAGCAAAATGAAAAGACATAATAAATTTGTTCCTTCATAATGAAAATCTTCTAGCAGATGCTTGCTTGTATGTGTTGGAAGATGATGACTTTCTTCTCACTTACCTGAACACTAAATAAAGATCAATGGCCTCGTTCTCTTTTCAAAAGGGGAATCAAGCGGGTAGGAATTGATGTGACATATTTGAAACTGTTGTTTATTATCATAATCACTAAGGTTCGGAATGGGGACATAGCCCAGATGTGATTTTTTTTTTTATTTCTGCACATAACTGTGATAAATGGTGCACTATTGTCCTTAAAATATTTCTAATGCCTAAGTTCTTTCTAAGCTCTACTTTTCTTTCTTGATATTCCCTGGATCATGTTAATTTTGTGTATTTGTCTTTTTCTATAGCAGTTCCCTTTATCAGTATGTCAAAGTGTGGGTAATGTGCTGTATTATCCCATATTGAACACTGAGTAAACTCTTCAAGTACCCACTGTTTAGAAATTTATCAACTTTGTGGACTGGTGCTATATGGAGAGTAAGTAGTAGCATACTGGAAGACAGAGTCATATCCTACTTAGTAAGTCTTACATTTGAGTTAAATCCCATTGGAAGAGTAGGAGATTTCAACAGAAGAATATTAGGGGCATTTCAGGCAAACCTATAAAGCTCTTTGAAAGAAGGCTTGAGCAGTGTAATGTAATTGAGGAGGGATTAAGGCAGAAGGGGGAATAAGCTTAGAAAACTGAGCTAGTTCACAAGATAAAGACTGCAGATACCGCGTTAAACAGTTTGAAAGTTTTCCTGAAAGTGTCCAACATTGCAGGGTTTTAATTTGCAACACTAGAAAAATGAGGTAGCCCACGGCTATGGTGGCTTTCAGAAGATGACTGGATACTTCTTAGGATTTTGCTGCCAGGATTCAAGAAAGAAAACCTGAGCAGCTGAATCGGGGCAATGACAGGTGACACAAAGAGTGGCCTTTTGAAAAAAAGTCAATTCCAAGGAAAAAGAATCATAAGCTTCAGCGACAGTGTAACTGCATTAAAAATACGTTAACCTCAAGGATGGCTCCCCTAAAAGCACTTAGAAATTTTTAGATTCCCCCCCTCATCAGATGAGTAGATAATTTTCATTTCTCAGGCCACAGTTCACTTAGTTGTGTCTTGTTCTTGCTTGTCATTTTCCCCCATTCTTTAAAGACAGTTTGATGGATCACACCCACTGATTCTCAGCATCTTTTAAATGTATGATTGAAAAGTCAAGGACACAATGTAATTCCAATACAAATGCCAATAAAGCATTAGGTCAGCTGTTATTGAAATTCATGTGGAAAACAGGGGTAGATGGGAAAGAAAATACTGGAATAAAGAGAATGAGAAGACAGTAAGCACTGCTGGGCTGAACACATTTTTATGGTCTCAGAAACTGACACTGTGAGCTGTATAAACATCAATAGACACATAGACTACTGTAAGATAAACTAAAATTAACCCCAACTACTGAAAAAGACCACCATGGTAGCAGTGACAACTTAACTGTCTATTTAGCATATCATAATATCATATCTTAATATTTTAATAAGTATTTCTGGAACACCATGGTAGCTTTTTGGAAAACAGGCAAAATTAGATTTACTTTTTAAAAATTAATTAATAACTATTTTAAAAAGCTATGTTTTCTCATTTTAAATATCAATCCCAGTTCCCACTCCCTCCCTTTTTCCTGCTCTCTCCACCTTCCCCCCCCCCACTCCCATTCACTCCTCAGAGAGGGTAACATTTCCCATGGGACATCAACAAAGGCTAGTGCATTGCTCTGAGGCAGGCCTAAGGCCCTCCCTACTGTATCTAGGCTCAACAAGGTATCCCTCCAAAGAGGATGGGTTCCAAAAAGCCATAAGTAAATTATGGTTTCACCACCAGTGGCCTCACAGTCTGCCCCAGCCATACAGCAGTCTCCACATTTAGAGGGCCTAGTTTGGTCTTATTCTGGTCTCCCCTCTGTCAGGCTGGAATTTGTGAGCTCCCATTAGCTCAGGTCAGCTATTTCTGTGGATATCCCCATCATGGTCTTGACCTCTTTGCTCTCATTATCTCTCCTCCCTCTTTTTGACTGAACTTTGGGAGCTCAGCACAGCCTTCCATTGTGGATCTCTGCATCTGTTTCTGTCAGTTGTTGGATGAAGGTTCTATGATGACATTTAAGATAGTAATCAATCTGACAACAGGTCAGGCATCCTCTCCATAGTTGTTTACGGTCTTATCTGGGAAAATAGATCAAAGACCTCAATATAAATCCAGCCACACTGAACCTCATAGAAGAGAAAGTAGGAAGTAGCCTTCAACACATGGGCACAGGAGACCACTTTCTAAATATAACACCAGTAGCACAGACCCTGAGAGCAACAATAAATAAATGGGACCTCCTGATACTGAGAAGCTTCTGTAAAGCAAAGGACACAGTAAATAAGGCAAAAAGGCAGCCTACTGAATGGGAAAAGATCTTCACCAATCCCACATCAGACAGAGGACTGATCTCCAAAATATATAAAGAAATCAAAAAACTAGACATCAAAATACCGAATAATCCAATAAATAAATGGGGTACAGATCTAAACAGAGAATTCTCAACAGAAGAATCTCAAATGGCCGAAAGACACTTAAGGAAATGTTCAATATCCTTAGCTCTCAGGGAAATGCAAATCAAAATGACTCTGAGATACTATCTTATGCTGTTCAGAACAGCTAAGATCAAAAACACCAATGATAGCTTATGCTGGAGAGAATTCATAGTAAGAAGAAAACTCCTCCATTGCTGGTGGAAGTACAAATTTGTACAGCAACTTTGGAAATGAGTTTGGTGGCTTCTCAGAAAACTGGCAATCAACATTCCTCAAGACTCAGCAATACCACTCTTGGGCATATATCCAAAAATGCCCAATCATACTGTAAGGACATTTGCTCAACTATGTTCATAGCAACATTATTCATAATAAGCAGAACCTGGAAACAACCTAGATGGCCCTCAACCAAAGAATAGAGATAATGTGGCACATTTACACAGTGGAGTGCTACTCAGCGGTAAAAAAACAATGGCATTTTGAAATATCTATGAAAAATGGATGGAACTAGAAAAAAAAAAACATCCTGAGTGAGGTAACCCAGACCCAGAAAGATGAGCAAGGTATGTACTTACTCATAAGTGGATATTAAAGTGAAGCAAAGGATAACAAGCCTATAATCAGCAACCCCAGAGAATAGGCTAAGTAGCCAGGAGAACCTTAAGAGAAACATACCTGGAAATTCCCCTGGGAAGTGAAAATAGATGAGATCTCCTGGGAAAACTGGGAGCATGGAGGTGGGGGAAGAAGGGAGGGAAGAAGGGGAGGAGGAGGGAAAAAGAGAGGAAAGAGGGGAACTTGAGGGAATGGAATGGTCTAGATGGGGGAAGGAAAGAGAGGGAGAGCAAAGAAAGAAATATCTTGATTGTGGGAGCCATTATAGGGCTAGCAAGAAATCTGGGACTAGAAAAATTCCCAGGAATCCACAAGGATGACCCCAGCTAAGACCTTAAGCAATTGTGGAGATAGGTTTAGTTTATTTTGCATACTTCAGAATAAATAGCAAACAGATTAAAGATTTAAATATGAAAAATACAACATACATGTAGTAGGGTAAAAAAATGACTTAATTTTCTTAATGTAGGGAAAGACATTATGTTTATAAATTCAGAGGCAATAAAACAAAATATTGGATAAATTTGAATGCATAAAAGTAGTTGATTCACAATGCAGCATAAACAAAGTCATAATACAATTGAAAGAATTATAAGCATATACCATAGATATATATCTCTAATAAAAAAGGAACTTCAGAACCTGGGGCAGGGGCAAAAGAAAAAGTTGTAGAAAGGAGGGAGAAATGAAATTGTGTAGTAAGTAAACTGAAGTAATGATACTTTTCTGAGTGGAATATTTTATTAAAAACATTTTTAAAATATTTATTTATTTATTATGTATACAATATTCTGTCTGTGTGTATGCCTGAAGGCCAGAAGAGGGTGCCAGACCTCATTACAGATGGCTGTGAGCCACCATGTGGTTGCTGGGAATTGAACTCAGGACCTTTGGAAGAGCAGGCAATGCTCTTAACCGCTGAGCCATCTCTCCAGCCCCTAAAAACATTTTTAATTGAAAAGTATTATATCACTTTCTGTGTTTTTGTGTTTTTTTTTTCTCTTCAGCCCTTCCCTGGTACCTTCCTCCAATCTCCTCCATGCCCCCTCAAGCCAATGGCCTCCTTTTCTTTGATCATTATTGCTACATACATATGTGTATGTATGTATGTATGTATGTGAGGGTATATTTGAGTCTGTTTTTTTTGTTGTTGTTGTTGTTCTTGCTTGTGTTTATAGTTTCAGGGCTGACCCCTCTGCATTGGACAATCAGTAAGAGTGCTCATTCCTGGGTGAAGTTAATGATGCTTCTCTTAGCATTCATTCGTTGCCATAGTTCTTTGCCTAGATGTAGGGACCTGTGGAAACTTCTCCCTTCCCCCTTAGCATGTCTACTGATGTAACTGTCGTTATAGTTTTTTTTTTTTTTTTAATGTAGCTACTTCAAGGAAAGACTATTTCACAGTAGACTTTTAACT
>NW_026068113.1:828705-833434 GCF_014885135.2 Alexandromys fortis
TCTTCCTCTTCCTCCTCCTCCTCCTCCTCCTCCTCCTCCTCCTCCTCCTCCTCCTTTTTCTTCTTCTTTTGAGACATGGTTTCTCTGTGTAATAGCCCTGACTGTCCTGCAACTTACTCTGTAGACCAGCCTGGCTTTGTACTCAGAGATCCACCTGCCTTTGCCTCCTGAGTGCTGGGATTAAAGGTGTGCATCACCCCTGACTTGCTGTGATTTTTATAGGGTTGTTTGTTGATTTTTCCAAAAGTACTTTATGTGTATATTAGAATTGGAATTCAAACTATATGTGTAAAGTCATGATTTTGTTGTATTTGTTGATAGATACAGAAGTGGTAATTAAATGTCTTAATTAGCTTGCCTATATGAATTGCCTTGCTTTCCCCCTGAGAACTCCTAGGAGCAGTAACTTTCTAGTATCCATGGGCACTCTAGATGCCTAGATCTTGGTGTCTTCACACCATCCCCCAGTTAGAGGAGTCAGGGACCCATGGAGAAAGCATGACTCGAACAGGAGCATTTTAAGCCTGACGTATTTTGTTATGAGAGAAAGTAAAGAAATCCAATTAAGTTCATGGGGGTCTCTTAAATGAGCACATAGGTAATCTGAAAGAGCTGCTGGTAGCCAAAGTTGGACAAATTTAGTTAAAAATACAGATACTGTTTAGTTAAGACCTATAGAATAAATATTTTGAGCGTGTGCTCTTAGAAATAAATATTTGCTTCGAATAAATAGTTCCATAGAAAAAAAAAAAAACGGCTTTTTCTTTTCAGCAGAGTTCCAGTTATGTGCAAGGGAGAAAGGAAATAGAACCATCATTAGATCCACATCCACAAATTATCATTGCAGACAATGTTCATCAGGGCACATTAAAATTAAGAATAAAAATTTGAAGACAGGTTTTTTTTCTAGTTTCAAGGTATCTCCTCATGATATTAGTAACTGTAAAAAGAAACATAAAATATTTATCATGGAAAGAACAAGAGACACTCATTTATCTAGAAATTCAGGTAAGTATCCCATGTCACAAGACAGCATCTTATGTCTTTCTAGAGTGCTTCACTTAGAGACACTTGCAACATTTTGTTTATCGGGTTTGTGTTGTTGGTTTTTGTTTTAGTCTTTTCTCTTTGGGAACTTGAAGTTCCTAGGGAGCTAAGGATGACCTTGAATTTCTGATCCTCCTACCTTTACTTCCTAGTGCTGTGACTACAGGCATGTGGTACCACATCTTTTTTTTTTTTATATTAGAGTTTTATCAACAGTTGACAAGAGGAGAATCTGGATGAGGGCAAGATGGCAACTCTACTATTGCTTCAGATTTTCTCTCAAGTCGATTAACCTTAGTTTCATTTTCCTTTATTTTGTTAGCCAAGATTACTACAGATACCTTTTACCTAAGAAACTAAAGTTCATTGGAACTGAGAAGAGCTGCATCTTTTCCACCTCCTTTAGAATAAATGTGCAGGATAGTTGAGGAGATAACAGCCATTCACAGTTATATTGTCAACTTGGGTTGCCACAGCGTAATATCACTGACTGCGTTTGGGAAGCTCGAAACTGAAATGAAGAGTCTGGCTGGGTTACAGAAACAAGTTTTGATAAACAAGGCTGAGTTTTCTGTTTTGTTTTGTTTTTGATTTTTCTGTCAAGAATGTATGGATATCTCAGACAGATTAAATAGTGACACTTGGGAGTGTGGCTACATGGGGAGTCCCAAAGCTCATCTAGTTTCTGTATAGCCTGAGTGTTGGTTTTCTTTCTTTTTTTTCTTTTTCTTTTTTTTTTTTTTTTTAAAAAAAAACAAGTTATCTTTTTTTTTAAAAAAATTTTACATACCAATTCCAGTTCACACTCCCTCCCCTCCTCCCATTCCCTCCACCTACCTCCCACCGCACCCCCAATCCACTCCTCAGAGAGGGTAAGGCACATTGCTTTGGGAAATGTCTAAAGCCCTCCCTACTATATCTAGGCTGAGCAAGTATCCATCCAAATAGAATAGGTTCTAAAAAAGCCAGTACAAGCAGTAGAGATAAATTCTGGTACCACTGCCAGTGGCCCCATGGTCTGCCCCAGCCATACAATTGTCACCCACTTTCAGAGGGACTAGTTTGGATTTATGCTGTTTACTTCCCTGTCTGGCTGGAGGGTGAGCTCCCATTAGCTCAGGTAAACTGTTTCAGTGGGCGTACCCATCATGGTCTCGACCTATTTGCTCATATTCTCATTCCTCCCACTCTTTAACTGAACTTTGGGAGCTCAGTCCAGTGCTTTGATGCCGGTGTCTGCTTTTGTTGCCATCAGTTGCTGGATAAAGGTTCTATGGTGATGTTTAAGATATTCATCAGTCTGACTATAGGGCAAAGCCAGTTCAGGCCCCCTCTCTTCTATTGCTTAGGGTCTTAACTTGGGTCATCCTTATGGATTCCTGGGAATTTCTCTAGTCCCAGGTTTCTTGCTAGTCCCATACTGATTCCCTCAATCAAGATATCTCTTTCTTTGCTATCCCCCTCTGTCCTTCTCCCATCTAGACCATTCCATTCCCTCAAGTTCTCCTCTTCCCCCATCCTCCTCCCCCTCTGCCCTCCCTTCTCTCCCAACCCTCATGCTTCCAATTTTCTCAGGAGATCTTGCCTATTTCTACTTCCCAGAGGGATCCATGTTTCTCTTAAGGTTCTCCTGGTTACCTAGCTTCTCTAGGATCATAGACTATAGGCTTGTTATCCTATGTTTTATGTCTAATATCCACTTATGAGTGAGTACATACCTTGCTTGTCTTCCTGAGTCTGAGTTACCTCACTCAGGATGTTTTTTTTTTCTATTTTCCATCCATTTGCATGAAAATTTCAAGGTGTTATTGTTTTTTTAAAGCTGAGTAGTACCCCATTGTGTAAATAAAAGTGCCACATTTTCTTTATCCATTCTTTGGTTGCTGGCTGTCTAGGTTGTTTCCACTTTCTGGCTATTACATATTCCTCAAAATGTTCCACATAATAGAAACAGAAGGAACATTGCCAAAGTTTTTTTTTTTAATGAGGCTACATTAACCGTGATACCAATACCACAGAAGGACTCCACCAAAAAGAGAATTACAGACCAATCTCAATCATGAACATAGATGCAAAATTGCTCAATAAAATACTGACAAACTGAATCTAAGAACCCATAAAAAAATCATCCACCATGATTAAGTCAGCTTCATCCAAGTGAGGCAGACATGGTTCAACATACGAAAATCTATCAATGTAATACACCGTATAAATAAACTTAAAAAAACACTCATATGATTATCTCATTAGATGTTGAAAAAAGCATTTGACAAAAATCTAACACCTCTTCATGATAAAGTTGTTGGAGAGATCAGGGATATAAGGAGCATATCTAAACATAATAAAAGCAATATACAGCAGGCTGACAGAAAACATCAAATTAAATAGAGAGAAACTCAAAGTGATCCCACTAAAATCAGGAACAAGACAAGGCTGTCTACTCTCTCCATATCTATTCAACATAGTTCTTGAAGTTCTAACTAGAGGAATAAGACAACAAAAGGAGATTAAGGAGGTTCAAATTTGAAAGTAAAAAGTCAAACTCTTGTTATTTGCAGATGATATGATAGTATATATAAGTGACCCCCAAAATTCTACTAGGGAACTTCTACAGCTAATGAATACCTTCAGTAGAGTGTTGGTTTTCACTGCCACAAGTGAACTGTGAAAAGGAGAGTCAGAGATGGCACAAGTTGAAATACCTGGAAGAGCACATGTTCAAATCAACGTCTAGACACCTTTGTTAGCTTAGACCACTTGCATGGTCATAAGACTTTGATTGCATTCAGATGCCCTGGAAAAGTTGAATTGCAAATTTCCCCCATGTTCTCACTGCTTTTAGTGAATTTTTAAGGCACTCCATCAGCCATTCCTGAACCTGAAGTTATCTCTTCCAAATTTAACCAGATTGATGAGGTCATGGGAAATACATCCCAGACAGAAGCAAAAGTGTGTGTGAGCAAAGATCAGGTGACGATGGATTGAAGATGATGGTTTTGATAATCAGTGCTGTCCTTTGACTATGTTCTAGTATCTGCTAACCTTTATGATGAAAAACTGGTAACAAAAGTGGTGGTTTCCTGTGGTCCTTCTACCCCCTTTCTTATACTATATCATTTCATTTGACCTTTGTGCCATTTTCTTGCAAAAATTTGATTACAAAAATTTAAAGGGTTGCCTTTCTGTCTTAGCAACAGTGTCCTTTGCTTTACAGAAGCTTCTCAGTCTCAGGAGGTCCCATTTATTCAATGAGGCCCTTAGTGTCTGTGCTGCTGGGGTTATACGTAGGAAGTGGTCTCCTGTGCCCACGTGTTGTAGAGTACTTCCCACTTTCTCTTCAATCAGGTTCAGTGTGTTTGAATTGATATTGAGATCTTTAATCCACTTGGACTTGAGTTTTGTGCATGGTGATAGATATGGGTCTAATTTCATTCTTCTACAGATTGACATCCAGTTTTGCCAGCAAGGTCCAGATCAGGAGCAGAAGGAGAGAGAGCACAAGCAAGGAACTCAGGACCGCGAGGGGTGCATCCATACACTGAGACAAGGGGGATGTTCTATCGGGAACTCACCAAGGCCAGCTGGCCGGGGTCTGAAAAAGCCCGGGTTAAAACCGGTCTCGCTAAACATAGTGGACAATGAGGACTACTGAGACCTCAAGAACAATGGCAATGGGTTTTTG
>NW_026068113.1:833554-835423 GCF_014885135.2 Alexandromys fortis
GGTCCTTGGACTTCCCACAGGGCAGGGAACCCTGATTGCTCTTTGGGCTGACAAGGGAGGGGGACTTGGTTGGGGGAGGGGGAGGGAAAGGGGAGGCGGCGGTGGGGAAGAGACAGAAATCTTTAATAAATAAAAAAAAATTTAAAGGCCCCGGTGATTTACTTCTTGTAATTAGTCTCCACCTCCTCAATACTTCAGCTAGCTGGGGACCTAGTATTTAACACATAAACCTGTGGGGAAACATTTCTTATTCCAACCACAACTGGGCCCACTCAGCAGACCATCAATTTTCAATCCCTCGGCGCTATTCGGGGGGGGGGGGGTAGTTTTATATTTTTCCTCTGCAGTTCATTTACTTGCACTATTACTTTTCTCCCAGTCAGTGTCTTTGCTGCCAGGTTCCTGTTGGTTGTATCTTTTTCCAAATGCAACTGAACATTGGCAGGAGATAGGGAGTGTGGAGCTCAGTAAGATTTGAAGGAAAACGCCCCTATGCATTTCTACCTGGGAGTCTTGCTTGTGGCGGATGTAGAACTGAATTTTAGTATCTAATTAACTATTCCTGTATTAAAAGAGGACTTAAAGAGATGCTTCAAGAAAATGCATGTAATAAATATGGTCTTCCCTGTAGCTAATTCCTGACCTATAACTTTAGGCACTAACATAATGGAATTTTATTTTGGAGGTAGAAAAAAATGTTAATACTTGACTATGCTGTTTTTATTGCTGAAAATATTGTATTAAGTTCAATATCCTCACATGGCTACTAAATTCTAAGCACCTTTGAAAAGTAGAATTTCATGCAATTAAAGAAGATTTATGGTCACTTTGGGGGGAAAGGGAAAGCACAGCCAAACAGGTAAAACTGGGCTTGGCATTCTTGGGCTGAGGTTGTGGCTCCTTAGTAGATTGCATGCCTACCACATGTTGGGCCCCGGGTTTCATCTTCAGCACAGTGAAGAAGACAAAGAACAAAACCAATTTCTTTGCTTAGCCTTAGCTGTGTGAATAGCGACAAGTTCTTCAGCCTCCCTGAACTTCTGGAAACTTCTACAAGCGTGGATTAAGAAGCTGATTAATAACTCCTGAAGAGCAAGGCATTAGCAGGTATGGGAAGGGGAAAGAGGGGCAACCAGGATAGAGTGAACTGTGACAGAAATACACACACCACATCTATGAACATGTCCTAGTGAAACCTATTATTATATATAACTTAACATATTCTAATAAAATATGAAACATTAATAACAGAAAGAATTCCCAAGATTTTATTCTATATTAGCTATTGCTTCAGACCCAAACTTAGTTGGTGTACTAGAATTCATAGTTCATTAGGGAGACAGATAAATTAATTATGATCAATTTGTAAGGGTTTTTCTGGTGCAAGGGCATCTTGGCAGTCAGGAGTCAAGGATTACTACAAAGTTACACCATGTAACAATTGTCACACAAGAAATTTATTGGGGTGAAGAACTGAGTGGTGGCTGCATCTGACTGGGAGCCAAGACAGCAGAGGGTTGAACAGAGGGCCTGTGTTATAGGGTCTTTGGAGCATGCACAGTGAGCTAATGGAAAAGTACAGCAAGGCCTTTTGTGCTGAAGCATTGCTTGGCTGTTAATGCTGAGTCATAGGAGGCCAGGATTTCTAAGTCTAGGACCTCAGGGGCAGGCCAGGGCCAGGGTGACTTTCCAATGGCCCGTGACTGTGCACAATTATTTTCTTATAGTTTGAAGGGACACTACAGCCAGCAACGAGATTAAATCTAATGGTGAATGTGTATGCCTAATCTTCAAACGTGTTGAGGTGGGGGGAAGAGAGGAAGAGAGAGAGAGAGAGAGAGAGAGAGAGAGAGAGAGAGAGAGAGAGAG
>NW_026068113.1:835430-852256 GCF_014885135.2 Alexandromys fortis
AGAGAGAGAGAGAGAGAGAGAGAGAGAGAGAGAGAGAGAGAGAGAGAGAGAGCTAAAAGTTTTTAAGGCTAGCTTTGGGCAAAATATCTAAATAGTAGATTATTATTGGTGAATACCACTGCTATGCTGCTGTCTTTTTAAAAAAGGAAATTATAATTGTAGCTGAGACGGAATTGGATGTGAGAGATACCTTGAACAAATAGGCAAGCCCTCTGGTAATACATTCAGTTTGGAGTGGTTGCCCCTGACCATCCTGGTTCTTCGTAACATGCACGGGTGATTAATCAGACCCAGAAAGGTTCCTGATTAAAGTATTCTCATTAAATTCTCAGATGAGTTCCAGTCAATATTAATGAGTGTGCTCAGGTGGAAGTAATAGAATCCCTTCCCACAGAGTTGAAGCTTCAACTAGCAGGATACTATTAGTATTAGCTATATGTTTACTGAATGTAAGGATGGTGGCCCAGACTCAGAGGGCTCACAAACAGGTGCTGGAAAGATACAGTAGCTGAGGGATTTCTCTCTCTGCTGCCTCCTCTTTGCTTTGTCCTGCACAGCTGTACAAATGGAGAGTGCCTCTCTCTGCTCCCTGTCTCTAGGTTATGTGAATTTCCAGACAACTGTAGGCAGTAATGAACTCAGCTTTCCCAGCAGGGAAAAACTCATCATTGAGCAGGGACTTTCCCACATCCAATACCTAATGGCTGAGAAACGGAGACACAGTACCTCATGACTCCAGCCATCTGTGAAAACTACTTCTGGGGTTTATTAATCTATGCAGTGCGGTGATTCTCAACCTGTGGGTCACGGCCCCTTTGGGTAGTTTACTGATCCTTTCACAGGGTCACCTAAGACCGCCAGAAAGCTCAGATGTTTACATTCTGATTCATAACAGTTGGAAAAATTACAGTTATGAAGTAGCAATGAAATAGTTTTATGCTTGGGGGGATCACCACAGCCTGAGGAACAGCATTAAAGGGTCACAGCGTTAGGAAGGTTGAGAGTCACTGGTGTAGTGGGAATGAAAGCAGAGCAAACAGGACAGGCTTTACAGCAATGTTGCAAGGATGAGCTGAAATAGTGTTTGCAGTACTTGGCACAGTGCCTGGAATACAGTAAACATCAATTAGAGTAAGCTATTTCTCTATTGTTCCTATTTATTGAGTAATTTCAGACTTTGTAGGAGATGCTTCTTCTCAGAGCCTTTGAAAGTATTTTAAGGAGTTAGGAATAAACAAAGTTTATTCCGGAATCAACTCTGAAGCAAATTTGCAAATCTGAGTCTGGATGTATTCTGGTTAGTACAGTATCTATCAGTCCTGGAAACATGGCTCACATAATTAAATTTGCTAGACTCCTTTCTTTATCATTCTGTTGAAGCTCACCAGATGGAAAGAAGGAAAATAAGAAAGCTTATCATTACTAAGGATTAAAAAATGTATTCAAGCTAGCTTCTTAGATGTTTCTCAACTTCTAATGCACAAATTAGGCATTAATAGTAATATAATCATTGGTACCAGTTGAAGTCTGCAGTTATTAAAGCAGTAATAAAAAGAAAGTCATCATAGCTATACATGATTTCCCCACATTGTAATAGGCATTTGCCTCTCTGAGTAATTACGGCATTCCTATTAAATTCTCAGATGAATAATTTAATGCAAATGAACATTTTAAGTCAGTATACACTCTGCCTGAAAATGTTTTTGCTTTTTATTTCTCCTACTTTCTAAAGTCATTTGGCTGTGTTTAAAAAATTCCTGCAAATCTGGTATTTTGAATTAAAAACACTAAAAATAGGCAAAGTGATTTTTAGGAAATTAGGCAGAAGTAGCTTATTTTTATTGGATATCTTACCTGTGTAAAATAGTGGGTTTCAGTGTGTGGCATTTTCAGATACACATATAATGTCACATTTATTTCCCTGTGCTCACCATTACCTTCCTGCCTCTGCCCACTATTTCCATCCTGGATGCTTCTCTGCCTTCTCTGACATTTATTCTTTTCCCTAGCAGTCCTCCTTCTGCTCATGCTCCCCATTAATTCTTAGTAACAAGATGGTTGTGATTTGGGTCAGGTCAACCTTTGTGTATGTTATCCAATCTCAAGAGGTAAACCCTAAGCACATACATATGAGCAACACTAAATGGACTCAGTGGGACATACACAAATATACACAGCTATTCTTTATTATTGCTATACACACATATACATATATGTACATATATCACTACACACACATATATATATTATATATCCATTATGTATATATGTGTGTGTAGCAATAATAAAGAATAGGATAAGAGGCATGACTTTGCAATGGAATTAGGGGTATGAGGAAAGATTCAAAGAGAGAAATATAAATATGGTATTCCCATGTGAAATTATGAAAAACAAAAACAAGGAAAACTGGAGTCAAGGCTACTAAAGGAGTATTGATACTGTGGGTGAATGTAGCAGAGTGACAGAGGCTTAGGTTCACTTCAGGAGAAAACTGAATGTGTAAGAGTTTCTTCAATAGAATGGTATGGGAGGTCCTTCTGTCTCTGTGTTGCTTTTATTGGTTAATGAATAAAAGAACTGCCTTGGCCAGTTGATAAGGCAAAATTTGTGTACGCGGGGAAAACTAAACTGAATGCTGGGAGAAAGAAGGGCAGAGTCAGAGAGAAGCCATGGAGCCACTGGAGACAAAAGCTGGAAACTTTAGCCAGTAAGCCACAGCCATGTGGCCATACATAGATTAATAGAAATGGGTTAAATTAATATGTAAGAGTTAGTCAATAAGAAGCTAGAGCTAATAGGCTGAGCAGTGATTTAATTAATACAGTTTCTGTGTGATTATTTTGGGTCTAAGGCAGCCGGGAACCAACAAGCAACCTCCTCCATCAGTAGAGGATCATGGGAGTAGTTTTGAGGAATCAGAGTAGATGGCACAGAGGACTGTACAGACCTCTAGGGGACATCATTGAAGAGCAAAATGGGGAAACATTGAGTTAGTTACTTTTCTGTTCCTTTTATAAAATAGCATGACCAAGAAAACTAATATAAGGAAGAAATTCTTTGGTGTTATGGTTCCAGAGAGATAAGAGTATAGCACTGTGGGGAGGCACAGGAGCAGGCAGGCATATAGGCTGGGGAACTTGAGTGCCCACATCTCCAACCACAAGTATGAAACAGAGCAAATTGGAAATGTCACTAGGCTTTTAATCCCAGGCCCGTCTCCAGTGATGTGCTGCCTCCAGAAAGTTGCACCAAATAAACCTCCCCAAACTGCACCACCAAAAGGGACCAAATATTCAAATGCTCAAAACTGTGAGGTCCATTTCTCACTCAAACTGCCACAGATACAAAGGTGATGTCTTCAAATTCCTTGAAAACCTGAGTTCTGAATTACCCTGAATTTGTGGACTTCCTTGGATCACTCCCATTTACCCATGTGTTTAGTCCTTGTTTTTCTAGGATGGACAGCCTGTCTATGATTCCAGAGTTCCCTCTGTGAACCTGTCCTGACAGAACATGGGCTTGGCATAGTTATTGTGATTGATTCAGGTCTAGTCAACCAACATAGCTTCTAGCTTTGCTGTGTGTATGATATCCATGATGGGTGTGTGTGAGAGTCTACATACTACATGCATATAGAGTTCAGAGGACAACCTAAGTTTTTAGTCCTTAACATCCACTTTGTTTGAGGCAGGTTCTCTTATTGTCCATATGTCCATGCTATGAATGCTCACTTTGGGGAGTTTTCCTGTCTCCACCACCCATTCTCCTGTAGGTGTGCTGAGATCACAGGTGCCTACTATGGCATCTGGCTTTATATGAGTTCTTGCAACCTGAGGTCCAGTATTTATTCTTGTTCAGCAAGTACGCTGTCCCACTAAGTTATCTCTCTGGCCACCACTAATTACATTAATGCAACAAACTGCTTTGAAGTAAATCCAGGAGTTACTAGGAGGTGGAGCTGTTTATTTTTCATATTGAAAACATGTACTTTTGGAGGATGATGGTCTGGAGCTGGCAGCAGACATCTTTGTCTCCCCTGAGCAGAGTCAACAGTGGAGCTGAGACAGAGAAGAACAGGGCAGCGGGGTGGTGTCTTAGTTCCTGTTCTATTGCTGTGAGGACATACCATAAGTAATGCAACTTATAAAACGGAAGACATTAATTGGTAGCTTGCTTACTCTTTCAAAGTGCAAACCCATGAACATCATTGTGGGAAGCACGGTAGCAGGCAGGCAGGCGGGCAGCCATGGAACTGGAGCAGTAGCTGAGAACGCACATGTGATCTGTAAGTTACAGACATACAGAGAGAAAAAAAAAAAAAAACAAGACTGGGCCTGACATTGGTGTTCGAAGCATCAAAGCACACTCCAGTGACACACCTCTTCCAACAAGGCCACACATCCTAATCCTTCCCAAACAGTTCCATTAACTGGGGACCAAGCATTCAAACATATGAGCCTGTGGGGGGAACGTTCTCATTCAAACCACCACAGATAGGCTCCTGCACTTGGTAATATTGTCTGGGACCTAAGCTGTGTTTGGTATAAAAGCAGAGGAAAAAAGTTAAAATTTTCTGAAGCATGAGGGCTTTCTTTTGTTATGGCTCTTAGCATTTTCTGCCTTTGCAGTGGCGGACATATGAATGTAGAGTGCAGGGAATTTCCCAGGTACAGCTTTTCCCAATGAAATTGCTTAACTGCAGTGCTGACACTGCTTGCTGACTATTATCAGTACTTAAAGTGTTCTGTTTTGGTAGAGTCACTTGGACCCTCTCCTGTTTTGTGCAATTCATCATTGCTAATGAGAAGAAATCCTCTCTTTCTCCATGCACAATGTTTCTAACAAACATGCTGAGTTCTTTAAATTCTCATGTATTCTCCGCTTATTTTGTCAGCTCATTAGTAGAGAAGATTCCATATATTGTTCTTAATTATATGCTTTTCCCTTAGACAAAGATGTTAGTTATATATTGGTAAATCTTCACCCCTAGTTCCAGCTCCCAGGCTATGTTACAGTCTCCTTCTGATACACATGATGTTATACAGAGTTACTGTCCACATCTCCAAAACTTCAACACAAACTACAGTTTCCTATAAACAAAACAGTGCTTTCCAGCCCTAGGGCAAAGAATTCAATGTGGCAAGGGGTTTTTATTGGTTGGATATTGATTAGATTGAGGGCTAATTTTTAAATAAAACTTAGTTGTAGGCTTTTGTGTTTTATTACTTCAAAAATGATTACTGTTAGTCTTATTACTCATTACTTTGGGTTTGAGAAATGTAGTTGTGATACATTCATAACATTTGAGAGTTACTGAGACCTCATCTGCTTACTTATTTCATCATTTATATACCTATAAATCCCGTGAGTTTAATTTAAGGGTCTCTTCCAATGGACCATTTTTTTGAAGTTTAGATGTTTTGACTAAAGTTCCCATCACACTACTGACATTTCATAGATGACTTACCATGAGACTATAAACTCCATAGGAACAGAGGCTAAGTGTATCTTATTGGATGAAATACTCTCAAATCCAAGGCCAGAGCCTGAGAAATAATCAGAGCTCAGTAATTATTTTTTGGATGGGTACTCCATGTCTTTCAAAAGAAAGGAAAGAGTAGCCCCTGGGGAGCTACTGATAAAGATGCTCAAAAGAGTGAGTACTTCAAAGTTATTGCTGTCTCCATGCAAACACACCGTGCTGAAAGGCTATCTGATGTTTTTTGCTATTTGCTTTTGATACTTCACAGTCTCTGTTTTTACTTTGGAGTCAGAAGAAAGGAGGCTTATGTTTGTGTTGGTAGTAAGTGTTCTGGAAGGCTTCAGAGAGCTCCTAGGGATGTATTCTTACAAGCACATCCCCCTTTCACCAACATACTCTGCCCTAAAGGAAAGGGATGAGAATGAGATTCAACTTAGGGCAGAGTGACTCAAGTCAAGTCATGAGCCTTCTGACTCACCCAAGGCAGTTTTCTGCTTAAATTAAACATGTGGGTTGCTATTACAGAAAGAATGGAATGAGGTTGGGAGAGATGGGTTACTGTTTGAATGTGGGAATCAAAGCCAGTTGTGTTTGAGGCTTCTGTGTCATTCATTACCTTCATCTAGTCTTTGGCCTTTCAATTTGAGGCATGGCAGAGATGAAACCTGTTAAAGGGCAGCTTTGCATTGTCCATCAGATATCCAGGTAGCCATGAATCATCCATACAGTTGAACACACAAACTTTCCAGTTTGGGAAATACATTATGTTTCTCTCAGTTTTTAGGTAATAAACTTGCCCAAGTCACAGTGATAAAAAGTTAGGTTAAAAAGGCAGAGAAAAGCCAGAATTGCTGCTAATAGTCAGAAAGCACAGCTTAGCGCTATTCTGGATCTTCAATGCTTGTGTCAAAGAACGTTACACAGGTCACCCACCCTTCCTCAGCCTTCTAGTTGTCTGTCATTATCAGCTGCTCCGACCAGAGTCAGGTTGCTTGGGTTTGCATCATGGTCTCACTGTTTGCTGAAGCCATGTAATGGTGTCTGTCCTGTGTCTCAGCTTGCAAACCTGTAAAAGTTAATGACACTGCAACTATACTAGT
The DNA here is from genome assembly GCF_014885135.2 of Alexandromys fortis. Classification (NCBI taxonomy): domain Eukaryota; kingdom Metazoa; phylum Chordata; class Mammalia; order Rodentia; family Cricetidae; genus Alexandromys; species Alexandromys fortis. Next base: position 842,013 of record NW_026068113.1, read on the forward strand.
TTGTTGTGGAGATTAAATAATAGATACAACACACTCGAAGGTTAGTGTCAGCACAGCATGAGGACTCAACACATCGATTTTTTTTCTTCTTAATCAAGGGTTTTAATGATCTCTTCATGCCATATAATTTGATGACACAAAAAATGTAACAACAAAATACTCTTATGTATGAAAATTCTTGTTTAATGAGGCACAATACCAAAGCAAACCAATAAAAATATCAAATGTTTATCTAATATTAATAAAAACTAGAGACCAAAGTGGATCTCTTGGCTAATAGATTTCTAAAATATACATGTATAATACATTGTTTTAAAGGAACCTTTAGCTATTAGTTCATTTCACTATTGACATTTTCGATCTTTCCAATAAAAGTAGTTTAATTGCTATGGAACTTAGATTTAATTGTTTTCTGAACCAAATTTAGTTGGAAATAGGATTGCTTCTCCATTGAAGAGAATCTATCTCATGGTAATACAACATACACACACACATACAGACACACAGCCACACACACAGCCACAAAGACACAGATACATAGACACAACAGATGGTGTGAGAGGTCCTTCTGCTTATGTGTTGCTTTTATTGGTTAATGAATAAAGAAGCTGGCTTTGCCTGTGTGATAGGGCAGAGTAGAGTTAGGTGGGGAAAACTAAACTGAATGCTGGGAGAAGGAAGGCAGAGTCAGAAAGAAGCCATGTAACCCTGCAGGAAACAGACACTGGAACTTTACCTGGTAAGCCACAGCCTCGTGGTGATACACAGATTAATGAAGGAGGTGGGTCAAATTCTTATGTAAGGTTTAGCCAATAAGAAGCTAGAGCTAATGAGCCAAGCAGTGATTTAATTAATACAGTTTCTATGAGGTTATTTCGGGGCTAAGCAGATGGGAATGAACAAGCAGCCTCCTACAACAGACAGGCAGGTCAATAGACAGACATACATGCACATTTTACACACACACACACACACACACACAAACACACACATACATCTTCAAGAGAACAGGCATTCAAAACAAAAGATAAGATGAGACTACATCTGACTAAGGCATTTGTGTACAGAAAAGGCAGTAACCAAATAAATAAATAAATAAAATTAAAAGGAAACCATGTCTAAAGAAACATTTTAAAAAAGAAAACCTAAAATATCTAATGGGTACATAAAAATGTGCTTGATATCAGTAGTTATCAGGAAATGCAAATCAAATCACAAAACCAAAGAATAAGGTGATTATGTCATTTTTATGAGGACGACTATTAAAGCTTAAAAGTAAGTTTCGTCAAGGAGGTGGGGAAAGGAACCTTACTTGCTGTGGTTGGGGTGTAATTTAGTGCAGCTATTATGGAAAACAATATGGAAGATCGTCAGATATTCGAAGTAGTATTACCATGTTATCCCACAATGTGACTACTGGGTACATTCCCTGGAACTGGATTCAGCCTGCCTAAGATACCTGCATGTTCATATTAACAACACTAAGACGAAAACCAAACAAAGAGACAGAGAAAATGCGATGTGAGATGTGTGTGTCATGTTTGTTTAGCTTTACAGAAGGAAGAGAATAGGTTTGATGACAGGGTGAGTGAACCTGTAAGTTACTTATAGCAAGTGAAATCAGTCAGAGGCAGACAATTGCTGCAGTCTTCTCTTAAATATGGAACCCCACCATGTACAAAGAAGTCTACTCATGGGGCGTGTTAGGTTAGATGTTTAGTCATCTCACTCATAGTAATGGCTTTAGAGTATATTTCTATAAATATCTCAAAGCATGTTATATATAATCACACACACACACATATTTCTCTCTCACACACACGAAAGATGTGGGATTCTCCTCTGTATGCTGTGAATGTGTTTGGTTAATGAATAAAGACGCTGATTGGGCCTATCACAGGGCAGAATAGAGCAAGGTGGGAATTCTAAGCAAAGACAAAAGAGAAAGTAGGTGGAGACAGGGAGATGCCATGTAGCCACTGGAGGAGCAGACATCCAGGAATTTTACTGGTCTCATGGTAAAATATAAAATAATGGGTTAAATTAAGATGTAAGAATTAGTTCATAAGAAGCTTAAGCTATTAGCCAAACAGTATTGCAATTAGTATAGTATAGATTATTTCAGGTCTGGGCTGCTGGGAACAAACAAGCAATCTCTGCCAATATATGTATGCTTGTGTGAAAAAACAAAAGCAAGAGGAGAAACATCTGGAAAAATACCAGAGTTCAGGGAAAACTTGCTGAGGGTGGCTGATGATAGCTCTGGAAAACTAGAATGCTATGTTAGAAAAGCCACCCTAGGTTTGTCAAGAAAGGAAGCAATGAATAAAGAATGATAGCAGGGGATGCCGGGTTTTCAAATTTGAACTAGAGCCCTGTTGACATTAAACGAAAGCACCTTCTAATCTTAAGAAATGGATAGGGCTGGCATTAAAAACACTAACATTTATAAAACCATGCTATTCTTTTCATCCTTTCTCACTGTTTTTATTTCTTTTTCCCCTTCTTCGTAGTCTCTTTTTGTATTCTGTTCTTATACCCACTCCTCCTCACCTTCAGTTTTCCCTTTTCCTAGCATCTTTTAGGGACAGAGCCTCCTCACCCTACTCCACCTTTTCAGTTCTGAAGAGTTCACTGGGCCTGGTCCCTGCAGGATGCAGAGCACAGCTTCCACCCCACTTCTCTAATTTAACTGATATATTAAATTTTCTAACTAAGAATTTGTTTGGAAAAAGTGATGCTGGAGTTACGGAAAGGTTAACATTGTGGCCTCGGTATCCTGATTCATACCCATTTTTCATTTTCTTTAATCACTTTGTGAATAGCAAAACAGATCTGAGCAAGGCCCTTTTCAAATAAATTTATATTTGTATCTCTTTGAGTTTTCGTCATTACTCCTTTGAAATATTTCTCCTTTTTGTCGTTACTTGCCAGTGATGCTGGTTGATGTTCTTTCTGTGTGGGAATGGGCTGCGTAGCTGTTGTACAGTCTTTTTCTGAAACACCATTCAGAACTGCACTTTGGAAGCTTCTTTTCAGCAGGTATTACTGACTCACATAATAAATGTTGTTACCTTTGACATTTTGTAGAAATAATGTGTGCGTTGGTGTGCGTTTCACTTTTTGTACGAAAGCAACATTCCGTAGGCAGGCCTGCTCATGGCCTCCTCTGCTGGGTACAAGGAGGGCCACCTTGTCCACTTTAGAGAGTAAGTAGTCAGAGAGAAGAGGAGGGAAAGATGATTCAGTATTTATTAGAAGAGGTGATTCTATATCGTTCCCTCTCTCATCAGTGCCATGGGTTCTGATGGTTTTGAGCAGGGGTGAAGAGATCTGAACACTGACAGTCCATCATTCATGAGTAAGAGGATGGCTCTCACTCCTCTCAGAGTTATGCCAAATAATTAAGTCTCACAATAGTGGGGGTGACAGTGGGAGAGTAGATGGAAATGTGCCCTTGATTTTTTTGTGCGTGGTGTCATTCAAATTTTTTTAATTTCTTTTTTTAATTTCTTTTCTTAATTTCATTTTACATTACATCCACAGTTCTCCTCCCCACCCCTCCTCTCAACTCCTCTGCCTTGCTCCCAGTCCACCCCCCATCCACTCCTCCCAACAGGTAAGGTCTTTCATGTCAACAAAGTCTGGCACAATATGTTGAGGCAAGACCAAGTCCCTTTCCCAGCAGTAAGGTTGAACATGGCATCCCACCATAGGGAATGGGCTTCAATAAGCTAGTTCAGGCACCATGGTTAGATTCTTGTCCTACTTCCAGGTGCCTCACAGATAGTCCAAGCTTCACCACTGCCTCCCACATATGGAGGATCTAGTTCAGTCCTATAGTGGCTCCACAGCTGTCGGTCTAGAGCTCCCGAGTTTCCACAGCCTGGTCCAGCTGTCTCTGTAAATTCCTTCGTCATGATCTTGACCTCCCTTGCTCATATAGTCTTCCCGTTCTTCAGTTGGATTCCTGGAGCTCAGCCTGGTGCTTGGTTTGGATCTCTGCATCTCGTTTTCTTAATTGCCAGATGAAAGAACCTGGAAACAACCTAGATGCTCTTCAATTGAAGAATGGATAAAGAACATGTGGTACATTTACACAATGGAGTATTACTCAGATGTAAAATACAATGATGACATGAAATTTGCAGGCAAATGTATGGAACTAGAAGAAACCGTTCTGAGTGAGGTAACCCAGACTCAGAAAGACAAATAGAGTATTATTCACTCATAAGTGGATATTAGACGTAAAGCAAAGGATAACCGCACTACAATCTACAGCTCCATAGAAGCTAGGTAATAAGGAGGATCCGAAGAGGAACACATGGCTCACCCTGGAAAAGGGAATCAGATGAGATTTCCTGGATAAACTGGGGGTGAGGTAAGCAGATAAAGTGGAAGGAATGGGAAATGAGAATGTGAGGGAACAGGATGGTCGAGGGGGAGAGGGATGGAGTGTGAGAACAATGAAGAGATATCTTGATAGAGAGAATCACTATGGGGTTAGGGAAAAAACCTGGTGCTAGGGAAATTCCCAAGAATCCACAATAATGACTCCAGCTAAGACTCCTAACAATAGGAGAAGGAGTCCAAACTGACTTTCCCTGGTAATCAGATTTGTGACTACTTTAACATTATTGTAAAGACATAATTTTTTTAAAGGTGTTTGTTAATAAAAAAAACATACAGTGCAAAATAAGGCATATGTCTCTGCTATTCTGATGTTTTCTTGTTTTGAATTTAGAGGCATTATAATAATGTGTGTGTGTGTGTGTGTGTGTGTGTGTGTGTGCGTGTCTGTGTGTGTGTAGGCTAAAAGAAAAACTTCAGGGGCAATCCACCTTGGTTTTGTTTCTATTTTTGTCCTTGTTTTTGACTCTCTCACTGACCTAGAGCTTAGGAAGCAGCCTGGGATCGCCATAAATCCCAGAGATCACTGGGATTGCAAGCGTGCCTGGATTTTTATGTAAATTCTAGGGATTTGAACTCAGGTCCTCATACTTGTGAAGTAAGAACTTTATGATTTGTGCTTTCTCTCTAGCTCAGTGTTGAAGGCTTGTGGATCTTATGTATGTTTTATTGCTAGACCTTTCCCTGCAGACCCAGTACTCACAAACTGTCCGTTCTCTGAGTCCATGTCACATTTGTCCATACCACCCTGAACTTTATCACCAATTTATCATATTTCTGATAGGCTTTGGTCTTCTGGTTTTAAATATATTTACAAAGATGTCTGTGATCTAAATATATTCTGCCAATGTCTCCAAGTGGTTTTGTACTACATATATGAATATATAATGAAAGAATTCTGAGTTTGTTGAATATGTGTATGTCTATAGTGGCTTAAGTATTAATATAGTGAAGTATAATTTCAGATAATTCCATGTTAAAAAAAAACCTCCACTTGGTTTTAGCTCAGCAACAAACTCAAAATTCAGACAAAACTTAAAGATACAGAAGTTTGTCGGAGTAAAAAACTTAATACCAGAAAAACAGAAAGCACCCCGACACCCAGGCAATGTTGTGCCCAGTCAATACAACAGCACAATACTTCAATAACATACAATGAGTTCACGAAAATGAAGACCATAAGGACTGTACAGCAACACGAACAAACAAAGCAGCCTACATTAGCACCTGCAAACTGTGATTGCAATCGGGTTGAAAATATGCTAGAGAAACACTACTGGGAGGAAATATGCTAAGATCAAGAGTGGTGGATTATGCAGCAGGAAAGCACCCCTGCTGTCTAGCTCCCTTCCCCATCTCTCATTTGCTGGAGATCTTTCTTTGCAAGAAGAGGCTAGAAGTATGCTAATTCTTTCTGTTAACATTTCTGTATTATCCCTGTTCGCATGGAAACCTGAGTCTTAGAGGGGCAGGGTAACTTCGCTAAAGTCAGACATTCTGTAAGGAGCAGAGCTGGATTTCAAAGCGGATCTACATTTTAATTAGGAAAATACTGGAACTGGAACGAATGACATGGCCTGGATTTGGATGTCAGTGTTTCCATGAACAAATGACACGACCTTGACCACCGTCCTAGTCTTTAAAGTGATGGGAACTGATCACCCACCTAGCCCCTCAGTGTTGAGGGTCTGTGGCATTCACATCTATCTATTTTCTACCGTATCTTTTATTGAGTTTGGTCATTTCCAAGATTTGGATTAATGGTTTTCACTATGCGTTCTCATTTTTGACACTACGCATCTCAAATGGAAATTGCATATCTCACACACAGAGAGTATTTTTTTTTTATCAAACGGTAATGTGTTTACCGTGCAGATTGCAGGTGAAAAGTGTCAGGGAAGTTCAGATCCTTTCGCATTTGTTTGTTTAAGTCAAGGAAAAGGAGCGCGTGAGAGGTGACGTGATTGATATGGAGCTTCAGAGTTCTGGCTGCTGCTTGAGTATGGCTCATCAATCCCAGGAAAGATTTTCCATTTAGCTAGGTGCACAGCCTCATGGCAGACAGCTGCCTGCACAGCTGGGGCCCCAACCCTCACTCATCATGCAATGTGCGCTAGAAATGGCTCTCAGCTGACAGTATTCATGCCCATCTGTTCTGATAATACTGGTGCCTCCTGAATACTGGTCAACTCCATGATCCTATTTTTCTCTCTGACCTCTTTAATACAAACAAAACTACAGCTGGGGAAGACTGAAGACAGGATATTGACCAGGTTGGTTCATTTTGCAGAATGAGAGCTAAGGTTTAAAAGATGATATCCCATCCAGCATTCACACAGCTATGGAAAAGAAAAATTGGTTGGTGTTTTAGGATTAAAACCTTTGCCCATATACTGCTGGAATTGTCTAATAATGACCCTGGAATTCCTCCCAAAATACTATTGCTGTGCTAAAACACCACAACCAAACAAATGTATAAGGTAGAGTTTATTTTGTTGTACAGCCCCAGACTGTAGGGTTAGAGTCTATAATGGCAGGATACAGCCTAGCATGTGGTGGCAGGCATGGTGTCAGTGACAGAAAGCTGAGAACTCACACTGTGAGCTATTAGTATGAAGCCCAGAGTGAAGGGTAAAGAGGTGAGACTTTCTCATCTTAGAAGCATGTCCCTAGGTTTGTATCCCCCCAGCTATGGCTCCCTTCCTAAATATCTCCATACAGCTGGGGTCCCACTATTCAAATACTCAATACTTTGCGGAACATTTCTCATCCAAACCACCTTGGATAAGAAACAACAGCCTTGCTATAAATATGCTCTGCCCATATGAAAGTCACCTGTAGAATACAAGTTGTCTCCAGAAAGTGTTTGGTGCCATCAAATTATTTAAACATTTAGAAAAATGCGGTTTACTGACTGAATCAGACACTGTGAGAGAATCCATTTTTGAAGACTTACAGAACAAAAATCTTATACCTTCGCTCTCCTCTCCGGTCCACTTCCCTTTTCCAATACCTTCCCTCCTTGCTTTTGCTCTCCCTTTTTCCTCTTGTTGGATTTTTGAGAAGGGATCTCACTAGGTAGCTCAGGCTGAATTTTTTTCTCCTTGTCCTAAATGCTGAGGTTACAGGCATGTACTAATATGTATACCACAACCAGATCTGTTCCTTCATCCCTTGTAGCATGAATAATAAAAATCCAGAGACAGATATTGGGGTTCAAGCTGAAGATCAGAAAAGCAAAGCAGCCAAATCACTAGCGAGATCTTACCTCTACCAAGACTCAGACAAACAAAGGGGAGATCTGGCAATGCTTTCCACTAACCCCAGATTCCACACTCCACTGAGTTACTGTTTCTTCCCATTTATATTCCTCTCTCCACTCAGTCACATCACTCCTGTCTCCACCTCCCTAGTGGTGGAATTAAGGGGATGTTATTCGAAGTGCTGAGATTACCTTTGTGTGAACTCTGTTTCTCTTTTAGACAGGTTCAAGCTTGTATAGCCCAGTGTAGCTTTGAACTCACAGAGGTCCATCTGTGTCTGTCTTCTGAGTCCCGGGATTAAAGGTGTGTAACACTACTCCCTAGACTGTATGCTTTGCCCTGTGATCTTCAGGGAAGCTTTATTTATTAAAACACAAATAATATACCACTATACTCCTTCATCTTTTTTTGTTCTCATTCTATCTTCCCTCTAGTCCTTTATAATCTCCTTCTGTCTTCTTATTGCCCAGTTCTTTCTCTTCTCATTGTCCTCTTTTGCTCATGTTAGACTTTTTTGGGGGTAGGAAAAAAAATCACACATTTTGCTTGTAGATTGTATTAGAAATAGATCCCACCTTGCAAATTGTCATGACACCATGTGTTATGCCATTAAACATCAACCCAAAGCAACATGAACCGGTATATATCCTCACCAAAGCATGGAACCCTAGTATATCATACATGAAGCAGCACTGAATTTCAGCATATCATCCTCAAAGAATTGGCCACAACGTATCATCACTGATTAATAGATTCATGATTGATGCTGTGTAATCATCACTTGTACTTCTGACACCTCATTTACTTTCCACAATAATTTTCATATGGGAATAACTATCCCCAATGGGTAGGTACAGAGGACATGTCTTAGAGAAGTTAACCTGCAGCCTGTGGCAATGTTTGCAAGCGTTGCTACTGAGCTCAGTTTCCAGTCTCAGGTCTTTGTTTTGATATAGACTATGTAAATGTTACCTGGAGATCTTGTTAAAAACCTTTACTGCTTTTGTTCACTAGGCCTAGAGTGGAGCCATTAGTTTTTGGAGTTCTTATAAGTACAGAGTCCTGCCAGTGGGCTATGAATACCCTTCTAACACAGCATAAAGGATCTTACCACTGAACCCCAAATTCTTAGGTGATAATTGTATTCCTCTAGATGGTGAACACTATGTTTTTGTTGAGCAGGTTGGTTAGAGCCATACCTCTACTTAAGGATGTATAGGAAATCCATGAGATGCAACCAAAACATAATTTGATTTCATATTTCATAATAATTAGAGGAAGAAAAACTGGTTATTACCTAAGGATTCCTTTAAATGGGGATAGGGAATGTTGGATGAGAAAGATTGGGATAACCCATTCCTCTCTGTCTTCGTTAAGGAACCTGGTTTTAAATAAAAAGCTCCCAAAGTCATTATCTTAGATTCAGTTTTATCCACACAGACATTCCTGTAGGAGGAGTGACTGTTTGTTAAATGCCAGGGTTCCAAGAATACCAGGCCTCTTTCCCTGACAAGATAAAACGCAGACAGAATGCTGGAGGAAATGTCGGGGTCTTAGCGTGTGGTACTGATTGTATAAAATAGAATAAGGGGGAAAATATGATGTCCTACCAGGTTATGAGACGCTGACATGTTCGGCTTGAACTAACACTGTCATTAGGCACGAAACTAGAAGCCAGGATATGTCAGTATAAGCTTGGGGACTATTAGTTTCCTTGCCACCAGAGGACATTGTGACATTTTGGAGACAAAGCCTGCAATAAAGAGAGCACAGAACCCTGGGGAATGCTTTTAGAGGAAGGAAAATTATTTTGAGATTTCTTCTATTTTTAAAGCATATTTACAGAGGCAGTGTGGGTATGTAAGAATAGGCAATGATTTTGACATTGATATTTCCTTGGTAATCAAAGATGAGTCAGTCTTGGTTCCCTGCATCCCGTTGGCCTGTTCTTTGAGGGTGGAACTCTTTGAGGACTCATTCTAAGTTAATGAGTTTCCTTTTCTCTATAAAGATGCATTCTTACTGACCTATAGAGGTTAGCGTGGGCATGGGGCTAGACATTTTCCATCATTGTCAGGAATATTGCATTTTCTATTTAATTTACAAGATGAAGAAAACACTGAAAGATGAAAAGAAATTAGCCAGGTGGTTATTTTGATCTATAAATCCTGAGCATGTGAGAGAGCTCAGGAAGGAGGACTCGAGGGAGGTCCTGGGTATCCAGTATTTATCCTGCACTAGCTCTAATCTCTCCTATAACTCCTTAACTTCTGTTTCTACTGAAATATTTCTCCTTTTTTGAGACTACCATGAAGTATCAATGTATTTGGGTGTTGAAATAGGAGCGGCGGGGCTGCGTCCCCAACACCCCGGCCGCTTGGCTAGCTTATGCCCGAAATAACAACACACAAACTGTATTCATTTAAGAACTGCTTGTCCCATGAACTCTAACCGTTACAGGCTAATTCTCGCACCTGGACTAGCCCATTTCTAATGATGTGTGTAAGCACCCCAAGGTGCACTTACCGGGAAGAGTCTAGCCTCCGTCCATCCTGGTGTCTCTGCTCCAGA
>NW_026068113.1:853865-857497 GCF_014885135.2 Alexandromys fortis
TGGGATTAAAGGCGTGTGCTACCACACCTTGAAGTTACAGAGGTCAAGCTCCCTCTGCCTCCCAAGTGTTGGGATTAAAGGCATGTACCATTACACACAACTCTTTTTCTTACTTTTTTAAAAGAACTTTTAACTTTTAGCTTGCATATATTTTTAACACACTGTAAATCATTTAAACATTTTCTTTATCTTTGAATCTCTCTTTACTGTATACCTCTCTTTTTCTGACCACATGAGTCTTTAACTACAGTTGTTATCTGTAAGTTTTTTCCCCTTTAAATAAATAACACCCTATTAATCATAACTCCAAACTGGTGTAGCCTTGTTCGTGACTTACGCCTTCATTTGGGGTTATCCTATTTTGTGAAACTTTGAGGCCTCAATGTCTTTGCTTATATGGGAAATTTCTTGTAATTAAAAACAAATTTCATTTCATCAACCATGATTCCCAGAGAGCCACTTTGGAAAAGTTTTCTCCTTTTTCTTTTTCTTTTCCTTTCCTTTCTTTTTCCTTCCTTCCTTCCTTCCTTCCTTCCTTCCTTCCTTCCTTCCTTCCTTCCTTCCTTCCTTCCTTTTTTGGTAACACTCATTACAAAGTTAAGCATACATTTTCCATAAGACCTGGAAACTTAGACTCTTTGATATTTACTTAAGATGAAAGCGTTATATATATCCACAAAGGACACCTATATGAATATTTATAACAGCTTTGTTCATAGTAGTTCAAATCTGGAAACAACCCAAGTATTCATTGTTCAGTGAGTTCCTAAAGAATAGTAGTTGTGGTGGTTTGGATAAAAATGCCCCCCCCCCCATAGGCTCATAATGTGTGCCACTATTGGAAGGTGTGACCTTGTTTTAAAAATGCCCCCCCCATAGGCTCATAATGTGTGCCACTATTGGAAGGTGTGACCTTGTTTGAGTAGGTATGGACTTGTTGAAGGAAATAAATATGTCACAGGGTGGGCTTTGAGGTTTCAAATGCTTGAGCTAGGTCCAGTGTCTCTTCCTGCTGCCTGCCATCCAGATGTAGAACTCTCATCTACCTCTATACAGTCATGTCTGCTTGCGTGCTGCTATGCTTTCTGCCATGGTGATAATGGACTAAACCTCTAAACTGTAACTCCGCCCCAGTTAAATGTTTTCCTTTATAAGAGCTGCCATGGTCATTATATGTCTTCATGGCAGTAGGAAACCTAAGATAGTGGTACATCATGTCATGGAACGTTGCTCAGCAGTAAGAAGGTACAAATGACCTACATTTGCAACAAACTCGATGATCCTCAAAAGCGTTATATGAAGTGACCGGAGGGAGATAGGAACGACTACATACATACTGTACAATTTTAATTATATGACCTGGAACAAGCATAACTTTAGATACAAGACAACTAATAATTGACAGTAAGTAGTTTAGGGGGATGGTGCAAGCAGCAGAATCAGACCAAGAAGCACTCTGAGGTGATCAAACTGTCTTAGATTTTTGTATTGTTAAATGTATTCACGTTTTTTTTAATCAAACTCATTAGTCAGTGCATTAACAAAGGATGCATCCCTCAATAAACCCATCTTCAAAAGCCTGGCTTATGAATCTGGGTTTATGCAGTTATAATCCCAGCACTGGGGTAGCAAAAGTAGGTGGATCCATGGGAACTCACTACTCAGCTTAGCTGAATCAGTGAGTTCTAGGTAAAAGTGAGGGGTCCTTTCTCAAAACAAAAACAAAAACAAAAAAACCTAACAAACAACAACAACAAAAGCGAGGAAGGTGCCCTGAAGGAGTCCATCTGAGATTAGCTCTTGCCTCTCTGTATTCACAGGAGCATATGCTTACCCCCCCCCCCCCGTTCATGCCCTTGCACATGCACAAACATACATGTACACATACATATACACATGCACACACACACACACACCAGAGAAACCTGCCCGAAAAAGAAAATAAGCATAAATTTAAAATCCTCAGGTCATGGTGTATTTCTATAACAGTACCAAGAATTTTTTGCAGCATCTATAACTTTTCTATACATTAAACAGAACTTTAAAAATAAAGTTCATTTTTAAAACTTAGATCGCCAATCAACTATGCTGTCTTGTCTTTGTTGACCCTCTTAGACACCATCAGTTGTAATCATTATGTGCCATGAGAGTCTTTCAGTATATCATTCACCATGTAAGCTTGGACGTGTCCACAACTTACCTGAGGATGGTGTTTGGTTTTGTTTTCGAGACAGGGTTTCTCTGTGTAGCTTTGTAGCCTGTCTTGGGACTTGCTCTGTAGTTCAGGCTGACCTCAGACTCACATGGTTTGCCTTCCTCTGCCTCCTGAGTATTGGGACTAAAAGCGTATGTCACCAACCAAAAAATGGTTTTAAAACAGAGAGTCTGGAGTGACCATGGAGATTTCGATCTCTCATGTTTTGAGGTGCTAGTGCTGTGGCTCATTCTCTGAGTGGTTAGTGCTGTGGGCTAACCTTTGAGTACATGACTTTGCATGTAGCACCAAAGTTCTTATCATATTGGGACTAGAACTCCTTGGCCCATTACTAGATTTCCCATGTAATCCTGAATACTTAATATGCTCTTCCCATTAAACAACCTAGTCAAAATCTGTGCTCCAAACTGAGAGTACACAGAGAAGGACCTATACTTCAAAGTGCTCCAGTTCTTCAAGGAAGGTGTAAATTATTAAGTTAAAAAATATGTGTACGAATGTCTTACCTGCATGTTTGTCAATGCTCCATGTGTGTGTACTGACTGGAGGCAGAAGAGGAATCAGGTACCCTACAAGTGGAGTAAAAGATGGTTGTGAGTTGCCATGTGAGTGCCAGCAGTAGAACCCAGGTTATCTGGAAGAGCAGTAAGTACTCTTAACTGCCGAGCAACTTCTCCAGCCTCTATAAATAATCTTTAATAATTTATTATATACACATGTGTATGTGTGTGTGTTTCATTGCATGTATGCCCCATATATGGGTACCTGAGGAGACCAGAAAGAGGTGTCAGATCCCCTAGAACTGGAGCTACAGGTGGTTGTGAGCTGCCTGATCTACATACTGGGAGCCAATGCAAAGCATGACTGTGATGATACTGTAGGCTTTTTGAATAGTTTTCCTCCAATCTGCTGCAACCCTCTCAAAAGCAAAACATGTCGTATTCATGATTTATGTATTATGATTAAGAGCTGTTAACTACAAAAGGCTTTTGTGTAATGGACAGATGAACACAGTGATATCACAAATTGAAAACAGAGGTACCTTTATCAAACAACACCAGGAAGAATCCCAAGTTTTAGAGAAGAGTCAGATCCTATTTTATATAGACAAAGTCAGGATACCAGAAATCAGTAGACAGTAGTACTTAGCAGATGTTTCCTGTCTCTGAGCCTCTCTCTGTGTTCCCAACAGCCCTGGGCTTTCTTTGGAAGAGGCTGCCCCTTATCCTTCTCTTTGTGTTCTGGCCCATTATTGGATACTTTGTTACTATTCTTCTAGGCCTGTCAAAAATAAAGACCAATCTTTCTTGCTGTTGAACCAACCACCCATTGGAAAGCTGGATCTCTTAGTAAGGATTTCTGTTCTCTGTTCTCTGTTCTCTGTTCTCTCTCTCTCTCTCTCTCTCTCTCTCTCTCT
>NW_026068113.1:857868-862404 GCF_014885135.2 Alexandromys fortis
CTCCCTCCCTCCCTTCCTTCCTTCCTTCCTTCCTTCCTTCCTTCCCTGGAGTAGTCTCAACACCAAGTAGACAAGTGTGTATAGTTTTTTCATGAACAGTCCTTGTTCAATAAACCTACGTTCTAGACTTGGTTTTATCATTTGCTATTTTTGTCACTTGGACAAGTCACAGAACCTCTGGGAATAGGTTGAGTCAAGTGATGACAAAGTTGTTTTTCATCTTTAAAGGGCAGCTTTGAAACTCATAAAACCATAATCATTTCTATGAGTATGATTAGGGCTTTTAAAAATCTGGACTGGAGAGATAGCTCAGCAGTTAAAAGTTTTTGCTGCTTCTCCAGAGGCTCTGTTTTTGTTCTAGCACCCATGTTAGGTAGTTCACAACTCCAAGTACAACTCTCTTTCTAATTTGTCTACTTCCCTATTCTGGCCTCCCTGGGCATCAAGCATGCACAAACACACATATACATTAATCAAATAAACAAAAACACAACACAAAAACCACTTACCAACTGATTTAAAATTTCCTTGTTTAACTGGAAAAAATTGTGTTTCTAGAATGATAGACTCTTTGTATATGAGAACTTGGTTGGTGAGTTACCTAACTATGTTCATCATCATTCATGTCCAAGAGGTTTAACTGAGCGGAAAAGGCTTATATGAAAAAATATTTCAGTATAAGGTCACTTACTGTAAATTTTGTGACCATGTTAATAACTGACTTCTACCTTGTTTGGTTTCAAATGCAAAGCTGTATATGAATATTAATTTTTATTTGAGGGCTTTGTAAAAATAGGTTTTATTCAGTAATTATGTTTTCACAACACAGTCAAGGACATTAGTACTTCTGACAAAACAGCAATTAAATGTGGCAATTTTCAGCTTGTAAAGTAACATGCAGATTTTTTTCTTTTATATTGTCATGAATTTATTTTTGCCTTTATATAGTCTTTGAGCTGTCTTAAATATGTGTCTTTAAAGCAGAAAGTATCTTTATGTATCTTTAAAATATCATTTTCATTTGCTTAATGTGTGTTGATCAAGCACCAAGTAGTAGAAAATGTCTATTACTTAGACTTAAATTAATTCCAATCAAGATAAGAAACATTTGTCTGACTTTATTGATCCTACTGGCTTTTTGACCTTTACTGTTTCCGTCCTTAGTTATCACAAACTGTTTTCCTTTTCTTAGTGTGGGATAAAAAGAACTAAATACCTGATTGTAACAATTAGTATTTTCTGAAAATATGTTGGATTTGATATTATTATAAACATGCGATCAAATAAAAATAGAGAAGGGTTTCAATAGGCTATACAGAACTTCTGGTAATTTCCTCCACAGTGTGAGTCTTGTTTCTATTGTCTTACTTGGATAACTCTCCGGGAGTTTCTGAACTCTTGAGAACTTTAGCTCACTCACATACAATAATGGGCATAATACATTACCATGTAAATATATAATATTGTTGTGTTGACTGAGGTTTTGGTCCTGCCTGGTCCTTGTAGTCATTAAGTCCCAAAGAAATACACAGAGGTCTACATTAATCATAAACCAATTGGCTTATTAGTTCAGGCTTCTTATTAACTCTTATAACTTATATTAGTCCATAATTTTTATCTGTGTTAGCCACATTGCTTGGTACCTTTTTCGGCAAGGCAGTCACATCTTGCTTCCTCTGTGTCTGGATGATGACTGTAGACTGAGCCTTCTCTTTTCCCAGAATTCTCATTGCCCTGCCTATACTTTTTGCCTGGCTACTGATCAATCAGCCTTTTTAAAAAATACAAGTGACATGGGACAGACCATTGTCCTAAAGCACTTCCCCCCATATTTTTCAAACAAGAACTCTGAATCGAATCTCCTTTGTTTAGCTTTTTTATTGGCCATTATGCATAAGAATTTGTAACCAACATTTTAAACAAAGGCAAATCCATTTTGGGGGGAATGTGGGCATAGATTTTAGGCTACTTTCTGCTGATGAAAGGCACCGATGATCTTATGGGGACCTAAAGAAAATTTAGAATTATGATTAAGTCCTCACTGGAGCGTCCTGTGAGGTTTGATTATCTCAGGCCGCAGTCTTGAAACTTTTTGATGCAGAACTCAGAGGAAACTCCTCAGAGGTTTTTTTGAAATGTTGGATCATCTGAGTCATTTGTTCCTATTGGACATTCTTTAGGGGGGTCTTCCTTGATCAAACCTGATTTTTCTTAGTCCAAGATGAATCCACAGCCTCTTATTTTCTGTGGAAACAAAAGCAAAACCTCTTCTTTAAAGTAATATAACTTTTGACTTAAATTTTGAAGTAAAGGCAATTTTAAAAAATATATGTTGGATTAATCCAGCAGCAGTTATAATCAAATATCTTTTGATATTGACATTATCAATATCAAACAACTTTTGTTCCTTGTTCAGCCATAAAACAATTTAAAGACAGCATAAGACAGCATAATAACCTACCATATCCAGATTCCCTGTGTATTTTTTATTTTTATGTGGCTTTATTTTAAACTCTAATTTTTATTTATATTTTTAATATTTGGCTCTTTTAGACAGGGGTTCTCACTGTATCTTTGACTGTCCTGGAATTTACTCGGTAGACCAGGCTGTCCTTGAACTCACAGATATCTGCCTGCCTCTTTCTCCCAAGTGCTGGAATTAAAGGTGTGTGCCATCATACCCAGCTACTCTCTCTCTCTTTTTTTTAAATTTTAAGGATTTTATCCCATTTTCTTTTTTTCCCAAGCATACATATATTTTTAACATACTGTAAAACATTTAGAGTTTTTTTTTTTATCTGAACCTATCTTTACTGTATATCTTTTTTTCTTTTTTGACCACAGGAGTCTTTAATTTGCTAAGTGATATGGTTAGGACTAAAGCTGTGGCTTTGATACATTCCTTAGCTTTTTGAGATTTTAGCCTCATGGCAGAGGTACTGGCCAGAGCCATGTTTATTGTCACAACTCTATGGCGTTTTAAGCTCCCTGCCACCACCTAAAAGCATGCAGTCAGCTTTTTATCAACACCATTTAAGTATTTTGTGGAAGGACCTCTTAAAAGAGCTGCAAGGTTTTGCAGCTAAAGCTGAGTCAGGAAGCCTCTCTTAAGTGAGAGTGCTTGCCTCTTGCAAGCAAAGCCCACCCGAGAAAGTGCTGCTATCAATAAGCCATGCTTAACTCTATTCTTTTCTATCTAGAATAACTTTCCAAGCTCTCTCAGGCTTTTAAGTGGATTTGGTAGCCCAACATTGGGCACCATTTATTGACTGAGGGTTTTTTTTTTGTCTTGTCCCATTCTTACAGTTAAGTCCTGAAGAAATACACAGAGGGAGGCCTACATTAATTAGAAACTGATTGGCCTATTAGCTCAGGCTTCTTATTAATTATTATAACTTATATTAGCCCATAATTTTTGTCTGTGTTAGTCTCATAGCTTGATATTTTTTCGGCAAGGCAGTTACATTTTGCTTGCTTTGTGTCTGGCTTCCTCTGTGTCTTGGTGACAACTGTGGGCTGAGTCTTCCCTCTTTCCAGAAATCTCATTGCCCTGCGTCTACTTCATTCCTGATTGCCACACCTATACTTCCTGCCTAACTACTGACCAAACAATGTTTATTTAAAATACAAGTGATAAGGTACAGACCATTGTCCCACAGCATTAATGACCTAGGAATCTAGGTCTAAAAAGGCAAAGTTTATATTTTATATTAGTATGAATAATTATTCTTCATACTCCTGAGTACATGGCCCAGTATTTGAGACATATTCATGCTTATGAAACTGAAATAATCTTTGAAGATGTGGAGTCAAATCACAATATGCAATTTCAAAACAGCATTTTATTTTACATGGAATTATTTCATTTGCTTTTTTTTTGATTAAAATTGTGGTGCTTTCAGGTACTCCCTATTTAAAAAACCTCTCAACACCAAGACTTTTCCTCACATTTTTATTTTTCCATTGTTCTTAAATTTGAGGATTTGATACTCGAATACATCATATTTACATCATTTCTACCCCCCAACACCTTCTGTATTTCTTCAACCTCTTTCTCTTAAGTTTATGACCACTTCTGTATTCATTTTTGTTCTATGTGACACCCAGCCTATTACATTCAATTAGTGTTGTTTTATTTGCATATGTTTAGGTCTGGCCACTTAATAATTAGGGTTTATCTCTAAAAAATAAAATAAAACAGACAAAAAGCCAAGGACTAGCCAAGGCTGTTGCGGGAGGTCCTTCCGCCCCTCCAACCAATAGCTGCTGTGATACCAGCCCATTGGGGCGTGGTCTCTCTCCCTTTAAAAAAGTGGCTATTTCCTCTGCTTGCTCTCTTCACTTCCTGCTCCGCTGGAGACTAGACTCCCTTCCTGGTTGTGCAGATGGCTGTTGTCTGGGACGGTGATCTGTAAGTTTTCCCCTTTAAATAAATAACACCCTATTAATCATAACTCCAAACTGGTGTGGCCTTGTTCGTGACTTACGCCTTCATCTGGCGCCCGAACGTTTGGCTTTTAGGACCTCTCCTTTCCC